>NW_020863715.1:0-59540 GCF_003713205.1 Coffea eugenioides
TCTGCATGAGTGTACCTCATTGGGCGAAAGCTCACTCCATTGCCTTTGTTTTCCTTACAGGGATGTGAATACCTTTTGGAAACTGTGAATTGGAAGCCGAGTTGAGCTAGTTTCATATACTTTTGTATAGCTCCTTGATGGTTAGAAAACCTAAATGTATTTTATTGTAACACTATCTTTTGAGTTGTAAGTTGGGAACCTTACATGTATAAATGTGTTTGGCACTGTTCATCTGAGGCTTTGATATTCCGTTTTCATTTCATGGTTTTGTTTCGCTTGAGCGCGCTATTACCTTTCGGAACGTTTTAGATTGTACATAATCGAGCTAGTAGTCCTGGCGAGAGGTGGGCAGGCAGTCCGCTAACCCCTTTGGTACGCCTTAGGGGAAGGTGGGGCTGTCACACCTCTTGCTGTCCCATTGCATAGACCATTGCCAGCACTTTCGGTCGATTACCCGCTATATTGGTCAGCTTAGAAGTGATCTCTTCTGCCCTCGGAACATTTCCTTCTTTTGACAGGTGAGGGCACTAAGCAATCAGGTGCTCAACACAACCATATCGGTAGCATTTCCGATCTTTCCCTTTCTTCCAACAATTATCTTCCATGTGGTTAGCAGCCCCACAAAACCCACATGTTATTTTGGGTCCTGGGGTCGGACCTCCACGTGAGGTACCCTTCTGGGTCTCTCTCCCTACCTGACATTTCTCAAAATTTCCCTGATTCGGGATCCCTGCTGATCGTGGACCACGGACTCCTCGGCCCATCTTAGATGGTGGCTCGCTCCTCGAGCTCTGTCCCTCAATATAACTGCTTGGGTCAGGTTGTCTTCTTTTCCTATTATGAAAAGCCTTTACTTGACTCTTAGTATTTTCAATTCTTTGTGTTTTTTCAATAACTTGACTATATGTCTCCAATTGAGCAGCCGCCAGTGCCTCTTGAATCTCCAAATTCAAGCCCTGGACAAACCAACGAATTCTCTTTTCGTCTGTCAGTAGTAAATCCGGAGCAAAAAGAGAGAGTTTGGTAAACTGCGTCTCGTGCTCCGCCACACTCATAGTTCCTTGACGCAGTCGTATAAACTCATCCTACCTCCTTTCTTGCACAAGTGGCGGTAAGTACTTCTCATTAAACTCATGGGTGAAATTAACCCATGTCCATGGGGTATGCTCTCTATCCCATTTGGCTCGAATCATATTCCACTAGGCTCGAGCCGCCCCCTCAAACTGAAAAATGGTGAAAACTATCTGCCGTTCCTCCGAGTATCCTAATGAAGTAAAAATATCTAACATTCAATCCAACCAACTTTCCGCTATGACAGGGTTAGGTCTACCCAAAAATTTTGGCGGTAGAAACTTCTGGAACTGTTCTAAGGCACGGTCCTCTCCCTCATGATTTCCGGGATGCGGCACCTGGCCTTGACCCTGTTGGTTGACCATTTGCTCTAACAAATCAACCATTCGCTATATGGCTGTAGCTGCTTGGGTCTCGGCTTGTCTATTTGGATTTTTATTTGTTACCCCTTCGGATCCTTGTCCTCGTCCTCTACCTCCACCTCGACCACGGGTCTCCATTTGATTGTTATTGTTTTTTTAAATTCTATAATTGGAACAAAATATGGTACGAGTTCAAAGCATTAAAACTTATAAAATAGGCAAAATAACTAAAATATCAAAATATGATACACTAAACTATATACATATATATACAATTCACGCCAAAAGTATACACATATCAATCCACATAAGAGCCAACATCCAACCAGTATAAAACATGTTAGTTCATGAGCTCACCGGGTCCAAAAAGAGTCAACAAAACAAGTCAGAGTAACGGCCCTAGCGAAAATCTCCTATAGAGCCCATAGAGTCTATCCCATCCATCGGCCCTGCGTCGCCAGCCCTAGGTGGCGCCTCTGCAGCCACATCCAAGAGAACCTCACAGTCTCGCATAATACCCCGAGCTCTCTCTCTCAACTGCCCCTTCAAAGCGAAGAGGTGGCGGTGGGTCTCCTCAAGTTGACGACCGAGAGTATACGTCCGCTCCTCCTCAGCTCGTAACCCCGCCTCGAAGTCACGCAGACACATGGCCCACTCCTCTGGCCTCCCCTAACTGTGCCCTCAGAGTGTCAACCGCCTTACCTAGGCGACGATACTCATCATCTATGGCCATAACAATCTTGTCAGGGTATCCATAAGAATGTCGACACTCACACGGTCGATTCTTCCGACCGAAGGGAGAATACATCATATAGGGTTCCCCGACCCTCCTCTGATATCAAAGGACTCGTCGGCGCACCACCTGGTTCACCAGTCCACCCACACTCTTGGCTCTTACTATGGCATCGCTAGATCCACCGGTATCGCTAGGTCTAAGAGTCGGTGTATCACATTCACTCAAAAACCATACCCAAAATAATTGACCAACTCCACACTTAAAATGGGAAATGAAAGTAAAATAGTTCTAAGAGAACAAAATTTCTCAGCTTTGTACAACACTATTTGAAAAATCAAATCTTATGCTTCTTAAGTCCAAAATTGATAAAATTTATACGGTTGGAAAATAGACGCAAAGGGTTACATTTTCCCAGAAGACACATTTGTAATATTCAGTCCCTAAGTCAGTCAAATTCGAGCCTCAAGTTGCTACTTCATCCAGTAAAAGATAGATCAGGTATGCAATTTCAGTCAAATTTGAAAATTCATAGATACTCATGGAAATTGAAAAAAAGGCTGAAATATTCACGGTTGATAGTACTCTGAATCTAGTTTCAAACGCAATCAACGGAACTCAATTCTGACTTTTCTACAACAAGACATAGCAGATTTCCCAAGACTGCTCAAGGATTCCTGCGAACAAATTTTCAGTAGCACCTCCTTTGCTTTTACTAATTTTTCCAGCCAATTCAAGGCTTTATTCTTACCACAAAACAGTCCCAACTCAAGTATATACATATCAAGCCAACAACTCACTAAATCAAGCATATATATAGCATTTAACCATCACCTACTCGAGCTAGAAAATGAAACCCTAAGCTGGAATTCCTACTCACAAGCTGGAATTTTCTTTAGGTAAGTCAAACTAGCATATAAAAGCTATATATTTCACACAGTAAAACTACCAAACCATGGCCAACACTTAAGCATCATCTATGGACAGAAAATTCACCATAAAACTGAAAATTTTCACAACATCACTTCAAATCATGAAACTTTCTCATAAACTACCAATTTTGCAACCCTAATCCACTAATTTGCATATATTTGAAGTAGAGGAAAGTTTATTGCCAAAGTTACCTTATCCCTCCAAGAAAGATGGAAGCTTAATGAATTTCCTCCAAAAATCTCTCCACTCAAGCCCTTAATCTTCCCTAGTGAACCACTTTTATGGAGTATTTTGCAAAACCTATGGTTGGAACTCAAGATTCAGGCAAGAATTGAGGTGGAAGATGAAGTGCTCTCTCTCTTGTTTTTCCTCTCACCATTTTTGGACAAGACAAGGAGAAAATGAAGACATCTTGGTCAGATTTTGGTTTTTAGTAAAGTTAAGAAAGGTTGGTCAAAGTCCAACATCCAATGGTTTCGCGACAAATGGCGTCTTAGGGTTTTGTTCTCATCTTCTTGTCTTCCAAAGCTAATTTATCTAGCTAACCTCTAATTATCCCCTAGCACCTTATAAAATAATATTCCTTTATGCAAAACTTCACCTAGTAGTCATGTGACGCTCCCACTTCTCCCTAAGGCGAACCAATGGGTATCGGCGGGACACCTGCCCAACTCTCGCCAGGACTCATTACAATTCCAGTTCAAACTTAAAGGTACAATACTAACAATGAAATCAGAATAAAAGTACGAAGTCAATTCCATACATAAGCATTCAACCTTACATCACAAGTTCAATGTACATCCCCTTGTTAAAATATACAACTTCCAAATTGTCTAGTCAAATACATTCAAATCCCTAATCAAAAGTTCAACCAAAAGGCTTCTCCGAGTGTCACTCCATATCGATTCCTGTTAAGGAAAACAAATCTACAGGGTAAGCGATTGCTCGTGAGGCCAAGAACAAACATGCAAGCACGTAATCCAAGTAGCAATCACAATTTAGCAAGTAAAACAGTAGTATTCAAGTAATTAACAATTCAAGTAAGAAAAGTAATCAGAAACAATTCAAGGATATGGAAGCTCTCAGGAGCTCAGTTCTACTTGCTTTGCCACTGCTCGATCAATTACCTCCCCGCGATGACACTCCGTCAACCGAGTCGGTATTTAGTCCATAAAAACTTCACTTACTTGTTCCCCGTTCACCATTACATACCCCAGCGCCGGGCCCGCTCTTCTTTTGTGACGGCCCCACCTTCCCCTAAGGCGAACTAAAGGGTTCGACAGACCGCCTGTCCAGCTCTCGCCGGGGTTCACTACAGTTCTCAAATAAATTACATCAATCACTTCCAAACATAGGGTACAATCCTCAATAATAAACGAAATAACATTTCCCAAGTTCAGAATGTATACTTACATACATTTCCATCTCAAAAGTAGTACAAACCCAAATGTACAAAGGTTCTCAATTCTTCATACATCCAACCCTTGCCAAGCGCTAGGGCGAGAACCATTACAAAAATTCAAAAGAACTAGATTAGGCTAGTCTGTACAGATCTCTCGTCCTTGCCTACATCCCCTGTTAAGGAAAACAAAACTAACGGAATGAGCTAAAAGCTCAATGAGGTTCCAGACACATAATCAACTTAAACACGGACATTAGTCATGTAACAACAAGTAATCCAGGAAACATTAACAATATAAAACATTGATAACACATTCATTGAAAGGATACATGCTCATATGGAGCCTTTCGTTCTTTCATTCACCTTTTATTTTCTTATTCCTCAAATCATTTTAAAATGCATTTGGTAAGTGAAAACCCCTCCATTGACATTGTCACTCGTTCATTCGTTTCATCTTTCCCCCTTCTGGACATTGGCTAGACTCCACCCGACAACGTGGTAATACTCGAATATACCAAACTTTCACCCAGGGTCACCAAATCGCCCGACCGAGTCCGCTTCTGGCTCGAGTCGACCGGCAACGAAGGGCAAGGGCTTAGTTCAGCCAAAGGCTTACATTCATGCACAACTAACATTTAATCACTTAAACATTAAAAATTTCACATTTCATTTAGGTCGAGTGATAAAGTACACACTCACCTAGAAAAATTCATTTTTAACAAACATTTATCATTTAATCAAATATCAACAACAAATCATATAGTCAATGGAAACATAACAAACAAAGAACACTCACCTATTTACGCAAAATAACGTCCAAAGTAACCCTCCGGGTAATACCCTAAATCACCAATGAACCCTAATAATAACCAAGAGAAAATATTACAGTTAAACCATCCAAAATTTAGGTGAACCAAAGAAAATCCGAATAACTACTAGTACAAGTATAAGTATAGTTTTGGAAGTAAAACGAGTACATTTAAACCAAAGGCCATGAGTAAAATATTTGTAAAACTTATGCTCGCTCGTAAAACTTTGAAATCTCCATTTGAGTCGAAGAAACGAAGAAAACGTATTTCTATTAGTTGTTATTTTCATTTTTCCAAGGGTACAAGTTTCGCCCGAATTCGAACTTATATACCTCAATAAAAGAATACGCAAATATCCTAGATGGTTCAAGTGGTATTCGTCCTCAAATCCTTACCTAGTCCTCGAGTGCAAATTTGGGCAGCACGCCATTTGTATTTACCTATTTTTCCAGCCATTTATGGCTTCATTCTTTTCCTCAATCAGTCCCGAAGTCACAAATAGATAATCCCATTACAATAGCCGTTCAATAGTCTCAGTGTCATACAATTACAAAACCAAGCTAGAAAAGTGACTGGAAATAAGGTTTAAGACATAGATCAAAAAGACAGGTTCAACGTCTCTTAGCGTATTGGTCACAACCGAAGCTACGCTTATCGGATTGCGGTAAAATTTATACCGTTTCGAAGCTAAGCCAAAGGGCTACAACTTTGATGAAGACAACTCAACCCAGTTTGCGAGAACCCAAAATTTTCTTATTTTCTAGCCATTATTTTATTCATTTGTACACATTTTCTATATTTTCTTTATTACGAAAAATTTTTAAATAATTTTTATGAGTAAATATAGTTTTAAAATTATTTTTCTAATATAAGTTAGTTCATGAGAAATTAAGAGTGTATACCGGACATGGGACCTACTAGTGCGATAAGTGTGATAAATTCGGCCAATAAGGTTACGTTTTGTATACAGGGATTAATTTACTAGGTGTTAGGAGGTAATTAGAGGTTACCTATGTGACAGCCCCACCTCCCCCTAAGGCGAACCAAAGGGTTCGGCGGACCGCCTGCCCAGCTCTCGCCGGGACTACGGGGTCAAATCACTCCCAACTCTATAGCACGCGTGATAGAAACCAAAGAAAACGAACGATTGGGAAACCTCCAAGTTAAATGTAACTTACCAACCCATAGTATTGTCGAAGTTCCTGCCAGACTCTTTTTTTTTTTCGGTTCACACGTGGATACTATACTCGTCCGAAATCTCAGAAATTTCATTAAACTCCATGTAGCCATAAAGAATGGACACGTTCGAGCGGGGTAACCCATGTACAGGATTAAACACTCTTATATATATATAAATACATGATTGCCAATTTACAAATCAAAAGGGAGTTGTTTGATCGAAATATATTCAAGGTTTCTATCTATTGAGGAGCTATACAAAAGAATATATATCTAGCTCAACTCATGCTTCCAAACATCATTGTTCCCAAAAGATTTTCCTGTAAGGAAAACAAGGATAACAAAACGGGGTGAGCTATAAGCTCAATGAGGTACCAAACATAATAATAACAATCAAGGACTAAGGAACTTCATGCTCAATTAATCACATAGGTGTACCAAATAAGGAGATATGTAAACAACTTTAGATAGAAAGGATACAGATGGCCCTCAGGGGCCCATTTTCTGTTGCAGTACTTGATCCGACTACGTTGACCCTCCGTCAACTTCCAACTAAAGAAAACCAGTCCAGTAGAACACCGCTTTAACGCCGAATCCCATTCACCATTCATACCCCTTACCGGGCCCGAACGCCAAATAGAAACAGGAATGGTAATACTCGAGTATACCGGAATCAAGAGTCTCAATACTCAAAGATTCCATAAAAACAGGCACCCACGGATTGTCAATTTTCTCGACCAAGTCCTTGCATGGCTCGATTTAATTAACTCCACATGAGGTTGAGCTCAGGGTTAACAGGACGATCAAGTTTAACAGAACGATCGTGGACACACTTCCAAACGATCGCATAACAAGTGCAAGTAACAAATTTAATAACATAACAAGTACAGGCAAGAGAATGAGTGTGATAAAGTACACCCTCGTCTCATACAAGGTAAACAGTCGGGAAAAATATTCAAGTAGCAAGTTGCAAGTACAGAAAATCAGTTTAACAATAACTCAGGGAAGTACACTCACCGGATCAAACAAGGATAATTTCGAAAGTTTCCTTCCCAAGTGTGACTTTACTCGTCGTTACCTCCTAGAACAATCAAGGCAAACACTTAAAACTCGACTCCAAGACCGAGTATGGAATTCGCAAGTGAGACTCGGTTACGAGCCATATGCCTATTCAAAAGAACCATTAATGCGAAGCAAAGAGTTGACCTCGGAGTGAAAAGGTAACAATTAGTCTTAAAAGCATGAACAACCTCAAAGCCCTTCCTACAATGACTGACCAAATCCAAATTTGAAGTAGATAATGAAAGCAAGATCAATACTAGGAAAATAGAATTTTTCCAGTTCCGCGCGACCTTATATGAAAAATCATATCTCAAGTTTTGTAAGTCCAAAATTAATAAAAGTTATACCGTTGAAAAATACATTCAAAGGGCTATAACTTTCCAGAAAACACTATTGTAAGATTCAGAACGTAAGTCAGTCGAATTCAAGTCACAAGTTGCTGCCTTGTCCAATGGAGGACAGAACAGGTACAAGATTTGAGTCATCTTTGAAAAATCACCATAAATTGGACAAATAGAAACAGGATCTGAAATTCACACAGTTTATAGCCCTATGAATCTAGTTTAAAACGCAATAAACGGAACTCAATTCTGACATCTCTACATCAAGATATAGCAAATCTCCCGAGACTGCACCGAAGCTCCTACAAACATTTGGACAGCACTTCCCCTTGTCTTTCTTTACTTTTCCAGCCATCAAGGCTTCATTTGTTTTCCTCAATCACTCCCAAAGGCACACACATAATAAGTTCATTCAATAGCCATTCAATAAGCCCCAAGTAGTACAAGTACAATTCAAGCTAGGGAAAAGTCCGGAAATGAAAGTCAAGCCCTAAAATATTCAAATAAGCACAATAAGACTCAATTACAAGTCATAAACCAATGCCAAATACTACCGAAATAGGGTTCCATAAGCATACATAAGCATTAGAGGAAACCAGAAAAATCCGGAAATGGAACTAGCTTTAATCCTTAAAAAAACAGTTTTTGACGTCATTTTGCGGTAATAGTACCAAAGGCACTACGATTATCGGATGAAGGTACAAGACCCACCATTTCGAAGCTAAGAGATAGGGCTACAATATTACAGAAGGTCACCAACCCAGTTTTGAGTGCAACCATGTCAAAAAAGCAAGATACTACACCAAAACCGTAAAACAGATTCACAAAACGCATTCTAGCGGAAACATCATAAATCAGGCTATCCAAGTCCAAATCCAGAAATTCAAAAACCAGATGAAATATAATAAACAAGGCTACATTTCATCAGAAGACCTCAACAACCAATTCCGAAGCAATTCCAACCAAAACAATCAATTACAGGCGCAATTCTTACATTCGGATAAAACCAGGACAGCAAGGGTAATTTCGACTTTTCTCATCCTACACTACTCTGATTGACCTGAAATTTTTTAGGTACCTCTAAAATGTCATTCCCTACAACTTTCATGTTTTAATCCAAGGCCAATTCGGCTTCTAACTAGGAGCTACAAAACCGGGCAGAACGTTCCCAAGAAAACCCTAACTTGCTACAATTTCTTCCAAACCAGAAATTGGTTGCAATTATCCACTTTTTCCACCTTCTAGAGTCATTATACATCATTTCCAATCATCATAGTTAGCCACACAATCAGGTTCATATTAAAACAGAAAATCCCCAAAAAATTATAAAAGTTCATCAATTCAACCAAACATCACAATACAATCCATAAAGTGGCACCTTATACCACCACTAAGCATCAATTAAGCATCATTAGAGGGAGGAGAGTGGTTCTTCATAACTCACCTTAGAAACAAGAGAGAGAGAGCAATAGGTCCTCTTAGCTTTCCAAATAACTCCACAAATCAACTCACTAACACTAAGTGAAGAGGTTTTATGGAGAAATTGCAAGATTAAATGGTTGGTTTGATGATTTGGAGCAAGATGGAATCAAGAACTTGGAAAGTTTCTTTCTTTCTTTTCTCCTTGAAGTGGTCGGCCAAGAGAGCTTGAAATGGAGCAATTTTTTGGTAAATTTTGAGTTTATTAAGTCAAATGGTAAGACATGAAATAGTAGTCAAAAGTCCCATCCAATCTCCAAGTGACACGTGTCACTTTATTTAATGCAACTCTATCTCTTTGTTCCCTCTCACACCAATCCAAATAGCAACCTCTATTTATCTCTTAACACCCGGTAAATTAAATCCAGTATCCAAAACTTAACCTAGTTGGCCGAATTTTTCCGAACTTTTCGCACTAGTGGGTCCCACATCCGGTATACGCTCTTAATTTCTCAAAACCTATTCGATACTAGAAAAATCATCTAAAAACTATATTTACTCAATAAAATTATCTGGGAAATTTTCTAATAAAGAAAATGTCGAAAAGGCGGGCGAACAATAAAATAACCCTAGAAACTTAGAAAATTTCGGGCTCTCACACTCTCTCCCCCTTAAAAGAATTTCGTCCTCGAAATTCCTTATCATTGCCTTCTTCGGGATACAAAAATTTTACTACTTCCTTCTCGCAGTCAAATTGAGTATCATACTTAGCTACCCAATCAGTATCCCTTCACTAGCCAAGCTCATTGAATTCTTCTTTCCCCAAATTGCAAACAGTGAGCAAACGGTGGAATACCAGAATCTTACCTTCCACGTCCTCAAATGGGTCAGAGACTTGATGTTGTTCTAAGGAGTACACTCTAGCTGACACCTTCGATCCATTCTTTTCCCCCTTCGACTGGTCAGGGTTGGTCGTGGTTGGCTGTTGCCTCCTACTCCCTTCTCGAGCTCGGCCTGGGCAACTTGCAATTTGATGCTCTGCGCTCCCACAACGCAGACATTTCCTTCCTTTCTTCCAGCAGACCTCCTTCGTGTGATTTGGCTTCCCAAAGTACCCGCAGGGACCACGGGAAGTGGAGACTGAGCCTTTTTGTAAGGCACCACTTGACATCCCAGGTAGTTGTACTCCTCCGTTTCCCCTTCCAATCTTAGGAGGTGTACTTTTATCTCCTTGCTCCGAACGGCTTCCAGGAAATCCTCATTTTTTCGCCTGGAAGTTTCTTACTTGCAATCTGGCACTCTCTACCCGTTGGGCCTTCTCAATGGCCTCGCTAAAAGCATTGATTTGAGCCACTGCGAGGTCCTTCTGAATCTCCACGTTTAGGCCCTGGATAAAACGCCTAATTCGCCGTTGCTCTGTCACAATCAACTCAGGCGCAAATTTGGACAGGCGGGTGAACTGGCTCTCTTATTCCGCCACCGATTGAGCTCCTTGGCGGTGTCGGATGAACTCATCTTCCTTCCTCTCCTGAACTGAGCCATGGTGTAAGGCACCATTTAGAAACCTAAGCTACTACCTTTCTTGAGGTATCAAGGTATGGTGTGTACAAATTCATAGTTTGTTCTTAATAATGGTTTATTAGTGGCTTTTGTGGCTAAATATGTTGATTTGTAGTAGGTTTGATAGTTGGAAGTGGATTTTTGATGGATTTTTGATTTATTATTGATTTTTCTGTTTTTATATAGTAATTATTGTTTAGTCATGGATTGATGGTTTGTTATAGTGTAAAATGGAGTTAGTATATGTTGGATATGATTGGTTGCGGAAAATTTATGGTTTGGTGCGGAAATTCCAGTTTAGGGTTTCAACTAACCCTGTTCTGTCCGGTTCTGTTCGGCCATGATGGAGGCCAAATCGGCCTTAGGTTAAAACATTAAAGTTGTAGGAAATGATGTTTTATAGCTTCCTGTAAAATTTCAGCCCAATCTGAGTACTGTATCATGTGAAAAGACAAAAATACCCCTGACTGCCATTGGTACAGTTGGGTGGACAGTGTTGACATTTCACCAATCTGACCACATCTGTTCACCCTGATCCGTACTGAATTAGCATTTGGCCAAAACACGGAAGTTGTAGTGCTATGTCTTAGCATTCGAACGGCCCTAAAAATGCCTCAATTGGACTTCGGTAGCCTGAGTTGTTGTCGTTTAAGCATTGTGCGGTTAACTAGTCTGATTGTGAGACTCTGGTTCTGTAATTTGAAATTTTGATCTGGTTACACTACGAACTGAACTAAGTGGTCTTCATCAAAATTGTAGCCCTTTATCTTAGCTTCGAAATGGTATAAATTGCATACCAATTCGATAAGCGTAGCTTCAGTTGTGTCCGATATGCTAAGCGACGTCAAACCTATCTTTTGTTTTAGGGCTTAAACTTCATTTCCGGACTTTTTCCTAGTTTTATTTTGTACCTATACGACACTAAGCCTATTGAACGGCTATTGAAATGAGATTATTTTATGAGTGACTTTGGGGTTGTCTAAACCTTTAGCACCAAGTGTTCCTTATTTTCACTTTCAAGTTCTTTTGGCTTTGCATTAGTAGTATGTGGATTAGGTTTATGACTCGTGTTTGAGTCTTATTGTGTTTTCTTGAATGTTTTAAGGCGTGTCGGTGACCCAAGGCGCTCGTTGGGCAAAAATTTGTGAAATCTCTTTGTTCGATTGGTCAGTGTACTGCTCACATGATTGTTACTTCATGGCTTTGTTATACTTGAAATCTATGATTGAAATGCTTGTGTTTACTGATGATATTGGTTGAGACGAGGTTGTACTTTATCACTCTCGTACTCTATGGCTTATGTGACTGTTTACTGTATCGATTGAATTTCTATTGAATGTACTTGAACTGGTGTCATTGGACGTGTATCCAACGACCTTTACTGTTAACTCTGAGCTCAACCCCATTGGTGGTCAATTGAATCGAACCAGCAAGGGCATGGTCGAGGAAATTGATAAGCCATGGGGACTGTTTTGTGGAATCATTGGGTATGAGACTCTTGATTCCGGTATACTCGAGTATTACCATTTCTGAACTGGTTGGAGTTCGGCCCCGGTAAGGGGTATGTGAGGTGGACGGAAATTGGAGAAAAGTGGAGTCTACGGTATTGGTTATTCTGTATCCATTGACGGAGCGTCAATGAGGTGAGATCAAGTATGGCAAAAGTGGAAAAGGCTCTTGAGAGCCGTCCGTATCCTTTTCTCTCATTTATTGTGTGGTGTTAGTTGTGCTCACTTGATGAACGTCTTTGAATTGTGTATCCTTGTGATTATGTACTCCTTGAATGCCTGAGTGATGGTACCTCATTGGGCGAAAGCTCACTCCATTAAATTTTGTTTTCCTTACAGGGAACAACCTTTTGGAGACTATGATGTTTTGAGGCACGAGTTGAGCTAGTTTTAATATATTCTTTTGTAAAGTTCCTCGATGGTTGGAAAAACCCTAAATGTACTTTGATCCAAATATTTTCCTTTTGATTTGTAAATTACAAACGTATGTGTATAAAACCGTTTAACCATGTTCATGTAACATACTTGGTTTGGAAATGTTCATTCTCTAGAGTTATATAACGCTATCTGTATTCGATTGGATTCTGGCTGGATGGTGACGTGGCAGTCACTATTCATTTGCGGTTCCGATTTTTCTTTTTTCTTTTTTCGTTTTTCCGTTTTGCAATTTTGAATCGTGTAAGCGCGCTATTTTATTCCGGAACATTTTGGATTGTGTATATGTGAGACCCCGTAAATTTTCTTATTTTCTAGGTTTTATTCTATTTAATTGCATGCTTTTCTGCATTTTCTTTATTAGGGAAATTTTCTAGATAATTTTTATGAGTAAATATAGTTTTTAAATGATTTTTCTAGTATCGGTTAGTTTTTGAGAAATTAAGAGCGTATACCGAACATGGGACCCACTAGTGCGGAAAGTTCGGTAAAATTCGGCCAGTTAGGTTAAGTGTTGGATACCGGGTTTATTTTAGTAGGTGTTAAGAGATAATTAGAGGATACCTAATGGATGAGAGTTTTAGATCGTGTTTAACTGCACCGTTAGTCTTGGCGAGAGCTGGGCAGGCAGTCCGCTAATCTCTTTAGTTCGCCTTAGGGGAAGGTGGGGCTGTCACATCATAACTGTCTTAGTAGTCCTGGCGAGAGTTAGGCAGGCTGTCCGCTAACCCCTTTGGTACGCCTTAGGGGAAGATGGGGCTGTCACAACAACAATAGTATCCTAAAAGTTGGGGTATCACAATCTCCCCTCCTTCAAAGAATTTGATCCTCGAAATTGCAATCAACGAGCTAAAGGTTGGAATACTCGAATACCTCATTAACGAGTTCATCAGTAGTGGTAAAGATTACCTCAAGAATTGGTCACTCTATGTATTTCAGTCCAAGAACCAACCGTGTAGTCCTTATCTCAAAGTCTCAATGGTTTTTATTCTCAATGAACTTCAAATGTCTCGTAGATCGGCCTTAGTGGTAGTAATATTTTAAAACGAATAGAAGAAACCTCAATACGATGGAAGATAGGGGGTACCTTCGATGATTGCCAATGGGTCTGTCACCTCTTGATGTCCCATTGCATAGGTCCTTGCCGGCACTTTCGGTCGATTACCCGTGGCATTGGTCGGCTTAGACGTGTTTCCTTCTGCCCTTGGCAAATTTCGTGTTTCCTTCTGCCCTTGGCAAATTTCCTTCTTTTGGCAGGTGAGGGCACTGTGCAATCAGGTGCTCCGCACTACCACATCAGTAGCATTTCTGAACTTGTCCTTTCTTCCAACAATTATCTTCCATGTGGTTAGCAGCCCCACAAAATCCACATGCCATTCTAGGTCCTGATGTCGGACCTCCTCGTGAGGTACCCCTTTGGGTCTCTCTCCCTACCTGACCCTTCTCAAAATTTCCTTGACTTGGGATCCCTGTGGATCGTGGACCACCTATTCCTCGGCCCATCTTAAATGGTGGCTCGCTCTTCGAGCTCTGTCCCTCTATATAACTACTGGTGTCAGGTTGTCTTCCTTTTCTATCATGAAAATCCTTTACTCGATTCTTAGTACTTTCAATCCATTGTGTCTTTTCAATAGCTTGACTATATGTCTCCAATTGAGCAACTGCCAGTGCCTCTTGAATCTCCACATTCAAACCCTGGACAAACCGGCGAATTCTCCTTTGGTCTGTCAGCACTAATTTTGGAGCAAAACGAGAGAGTTTGGTAAATTGCGTCTCATACTCCGCCACACTCATAGTCCCTTGACGTAGGCGTATGAACTCATCCTCTCGCCTTTCTTGAACAAGCGGTGGTAAGTACTTCCGGTTAAACTCACGAGTGAAATTAACCTATGTCCATGGGGTCTGCTCTCTATCCCACTTGGCTCGAATTACATTCCACCAGGCACGAGCTGCTCCCTCAAATTGAAAAATGGCGAAAGCTATCTGCCGTTCCTCCGGGTATCCTAACGCAGTAAAAATGTCTAACATTCGTTCCAACCAACTCTCCGATATATCAGGGCTAGGTCCACCCAAAAATTTTGGCGGTAGAAACTTCTGGAACCGTTCTAAGGCACGGTCCTCTCCCTCATGATTTCCATGATGCTGTACTTAGTTTTGACCCTGTTGGTTGACCATTCGTTCTAATAAATCAGCCATTCGCTGTATGGCTGTAGCTACTTGGATTTCGGCTTGTATATTCGTATTTTTATTGGTTATCCCTTCGGTTCCTTGTCCTCGTCCTCGTCCTCTACCCCCACCATGAGTCTCCATTTGATTGTTTTATAACTTCTATAATTGGGACAAAATATGGTACGAGATCAAAGCGTTGAAAAGTTATAAAATTCACGAAATAATCAAAAGATCAAAATATTTAGGGAATCTTTGAATATTGAGACTCTTGATTCCGGTATACTCGAGTATTACCACTTTCATTCTTGTTTGGCGTTCGAGCCCGGTAAGGGGTATGTTTGGTGAACGGGATTTTGGCGTTAAAGTGGTGATTTACTGGACTGGTTCCTTTATTTGAACGTTGACGGAGGGTCAACAAGGCTGGATCAAGTATTGCAACGGGGATTTGGCTCCTGAGAGCCACCTGTATCCTTTGAATTGTGATGTTCGTTCATTTCTGTTACTTGATGCGGATATGTGTCCTATAATTGTTTTCCCATGATTTCTACTGTTATATTTTGGTACCTCATTGAGCTTCTAGCTCACCCCATTCTATTATCCTTGTTTTCCTTACAGGAAATCACCTTTTGGAGACTATGATGTTTTGAAGCATGAGTTGAGCTAGTTTTGTATTCTGTTGTATAGCTCCTCCATGGTTGGAAAACCTTAAATGTATTTTAACCAAACAATTCCTTTTTGAATTGTAAATTTGCAACCATGTGTATATAAAAGTGTTTAACCATGTACATGAGTTGGTTTGGTTTGGAAATGTTCTTTTCTAGGGTTATCTAAAGTTGTTGTGCTTGTTTGGGTTTCTGCCAATAAATGTTATCTTCTCGAAGTTCTTTTGAGCGGTTGGTAGGGTTTACGTTCGTTCTGGATCCGTAGCCCCGACGAGAGCTGGGCAGGCAGTCCGCCGAACCCTTTGGTTCGCCTTAGGGGGAGGTGGGGCTGTCACAGGTGATTTAGAATTGTAATGATCCCACATCGGCTAGGGAGGGAGCCTGGGCTTCTTTGATAAGTCTGTAGTGGTCTCTCCCACCTCGACGAGGCCTTCTGGTGAGGTAGCCTGCGGATGCCTGTTGTGTTGTCCAGCACCACCAAGAACAAAACCCACGGCCCAACGGGGTGTCAATGTGACGCCCCCGCTTCTCCCAAAGGCGAACCCTAGGGTATCGGCGGGACACTTGCCTAGCTCGCGCCAGGACTCAAAATTTCAAAACAATAAAACTAGATAAACCCACAAGCATACTATTCAGGACTATATCTAACGCCAAAAGAGTTCTATTTACATCTTCAAAAGTATCGAGTCAAACCACTCTAATACATTATAATAACAACCAGCAGAAGGTAGACCCTAAGGAGGGTCCTTATACAAACCACCAAAATAAAAACAAACTTCCTAACTATCCGACTATTACAATCAAACCTAACTATACTAGTGAAGGTGCCAATAAGTTCCCCGCGTCATTCCCTGCTAAGGAAAACAAAGGAAACGGGGTAAGCTAGAAGCTTAGTAAGTAAACAGGGGTAAAAGCGTAAAATTTCACATTTAAAGAAACAGCTATTCCACAAAATGTCAAGTCAAGCACAAAAGTAACAATACAAAGGAAGGATACAGGTTGGCTCCAAAGCCAAGTCCTTTGCCATGCGTGATCACCTGTCGACACTTCGTCGACCATAAATAAGGTCCGTAGAACTCCACTTGTACACCCACCGAACACCTTATCACCCTCACTGGCCAGTCACCTCACAAACTTGCCCGGGCGAACGAAATCACAAACTTGAGCTTGAGTCACAATGATGCGGATACGGGTGTGCAATAATTAACTTCAACCTTGGGTCAAGGATCCTTTGGTCCACATTGGCGGTCTGATGACAAGAACAAGATCCAAGAGGGTAAAGGAAGCTTTACGAGCCTTGATCATTCACCATACAAGCAAGGGAGAAGCTAAGTTTGAAGATTTGATGGACCATGAAGTCACTTTGTTCACTTGTACGTTTAAAGTGAAAGAATGATCTCATACTTGTTAGCTTAGTTGGTAGTTGTTTTAAAACTGTCCCGTTTAGTAGTTGTTAGGCGTTGAGTATTTTATTACTTATCGGGCCTTATCGGAAAGCCTTAAAGAGCTGGCTTTTTAAGCTCTTTTATGCGGACCGAATCTCTTCCAGGTTTATGTGGGCCGGATTTTGCCCTAGTTTTAGCCTATAAAAAGGCACCTCTTGTAAGAGTAAAAGACACAGAATATTACAACCAGAAATCGTGAGGAATTTTCCTTCAAGTTCTTAATCGAACTTACTCTTGAATTCTTGAGTTCATGGCTTAGGATTCCAATCAGACTTTATCGATTAGCTTGTTCCCTAATCGTGGTGTCGCTTCATCCATCCTTATTTGCTTAAGGTTGCTGATTACCTTTGTGTGTCAGAGGTCTTGAGTTCATGAGAACAATCGAGTTCAATTTCTGTTGGGAGAAAAGATCCAACTCTGATAATTACAAGGTTGGGAGGTTCTAGGAGGGTCTTCCCCTAGGGTTGCCTATATCAGTTGGTAATCAGAGCATCAGGTTAATTCTCTTTTAATTGAAGTTGTTCATATCTTGTTAGTTGTCTTTTTGTCAAAAAAAAAAAACTGTAGCGATTACTGTTCATCGTTACTATTCCGAAATACTGTTCATCATACTGTAGCGTACTGTTCACGTTACTGTTCATCCGAGTCAAAAAAAAAACTGTTTGGGTGTTGTCTTTTTGTGTTTTCTGTCCAAGTTCTTGGGTTTGTTATATTTGTGTTTGGGTTGTTAGGGTTTAAAGACAAAAAAAGAAAAAAAAAAGAGTCACGTATCTTATCTTGTTTTAGTATTCAAGTTGCTAGAGTATTGCTGGAATTTTCTTTTGAGTATTGCTGAAATTCTGTTTTGCCTATTTCTTGAGAATTGGTTGTTGTTCTTGCAAACCCTAAATACCACAACGCAATTTGGGGAAGTTCTTGAGCTTCTTGAACAAATTCTTGAAGTTCTTGGACCACCAAGTCTTATTTTGAAAATTCTTGAACAATAAACCAAGAACTAGGGATTTCTTGGAATTGGCATAACCTTTCATCCGTTTTCTTGAACTTGTTGGTGTGATCTGAATTTGTGTTCCTTGAAGAGCCGGAAAAAAAAAGAAAAAAAAAAGGAAGAAGAGAAGGAATTGGCTCTCATACAAAGGAAATCAAGTTTCCAAAAAAATCGTGAGTTTCCAATTCTTGGTGGGTTCCCAAATCTTGGTTAATCTCCAAATCTTGGTTGATTTCCCAAAACTTGAGTTTCCTAATCTTGATTGGTTTCCAACTCTTGAGTTCCAATCTTGATTGAATTCCAAAGACCCCAAACGACCTCACCAGCCCCAAACACACCAGATTCTGTTTTCAAAACCAAACCAAACACCTTAGCCCCAAACCGCCTTGGGAGTTCTTGAGTTTCTAAAATCGGTTGAGCTAGTTTTACAATCCGATTTGACTGAAATTTGAGGACTGATTCATAGATTGTTTGAGCACTCCAGAAACACCATTTACCTTCCAACGTACTGACCAGAAACTCAGCAAAACAACAGCTCAAAAAAAAAAAAAGTTCCAGCTTCGGGTAGAGTTTTCTAAGATTTGTAAAATTCTGCTTTGTGTCTTGTTACTTGCTTATAGGGTAATTAATTCTGGAATTTTTGAGAGTTGAGTTGTTTTAAGAACTTCGAGAAGGAAAATTGAGAGTGAGTGTGTTTTCTTGAGTGATACACGAGTGTTTTGCAAGGTAGACTAGGATACATTTATTTTGCAGGTTTGACAATATGTCTCAAGAGGGGAACATGGCCGAGCCGTCTGAGACCGACGTGTCACTCAAATTGGTGCTCCAAACTCTCCAACAACTATCCGACAGGGTGGCTGCCATTGCGATGCGAGGTACCGGAGATACACACAATAGGGTTTTGAGTGTTCAGAGTGCTGATCATGATGCGGATGATGAGGGGTATCATTCTAACATCTCCTTTCGATCAAGAAAAAGCCAGAGGGAAGCGAGGGAAGATCGAGACCGACCTAGGAGAACCGATGACAATCTTGGTTCCATCAAGACCAAGATGCCTACCTTTCATGGGAAAAATGATCCTGAATCTTACTTGGATTGGGTTAGACGAGTTGAGCAAGTGTTTGAAGTCCACAACTACTCTGAAGAGAAAAAGGTGAAACTTGCAGCTATTGAATTTCAAGATTATGCATTTATTTGGTGGGAGCAAGTATGTGCCACAAGGAGGAGAAATAGGGAACAACCGATTGACACTTGGACTGAAATGAAGCAAGTGATGAGAAAACGATTTGTACCCTCCCATTATACTACGGACTTGTACGATCGGCTCCAACGAGAGAACGAATCTCTCAAGAGGAGAGGTTCCATGCAATCTACCTCTTTAAAGCCGGTTTATGCAAGAGGTGATAAGAAGGTTCATTCAGCATTTTCTAAGACTAAACTTAGAGTTGAACCACCTCATGCGGTGTCATTTTGGGAGACATATCAACGTCTTCTACACCAAAAACAAATGGAGTCAAATGGATGCTATCAAAGTGAGTTTTCTAAGAAGGAGATAGCTGACCCTATTCCCAACAAAGGAGTATCTCATCCTATTGAACCATTTGTTGAGGAGGTTGATGATGAGAAAACAATCGAGGGCCTTAAACTAGATAAAGAGATGGAAAAATCAGATGAGATGAGTGGTAAAAAGGAAGAAAAGAGAGAAAGTGAGACGATTTTGAGCAAAAATGTGAGGGCTTATTGTTTTTCTAACGAACTTACCTTTGCTTTATTTAGTGTTTCTTCATTTGTGCAGATTAAGCAAAGTCAAGTGAAGTTAGTCATGCCATGCTCCATTCCAAAGTCACTTGTACAATTCACTAGTTTCCATGGAGTTTATCTTTTAGGAATTGAATCGATTTGGAATCATCTCATGGAACAATTTCAATTCAAATCTGTCCATACCAAAGGGGAATCACGTCAAATCCACCATGAAGGGAGAATTCCGAAATTTGACTCTCATTTGCTACCTATGGGTCATTCATCATCTTTACCTTCTTTTGAGTATAATTTCCATCCTAACACTTGTATTTCTTATCCAGATTTTGAAGAAAAGTGTAAAAGGCTAGCAATGCCTTCTCAAATTGAATCAATTGGTGAAAGGAATGATGAAGTGTCAAAGGGAGTATTCACATTTAAAACTTGTTCTATACCTTCTTACCATTTAGTTGATGATGTACCATTACTTCTTTATCCAATTTCTAATTTGTTTCAAGTTGAAGGTTATTTTGTTTTTGTAGGTTGTAAAGCTGTCCAAAATTTTCCAGTTTTGATTAAAGACTTACAACCTGATTTCGTGCTTATTCCAACTAAAGGTGGTGATCTTTCATGCTTATTCACACAGCCAAAAGCTGGTGGCCAAGTGCTCAATTTGTCAACTTCAACTTGTGCTAGTTCGAGTAACTCTCATGAAGTGGAATTCAATTGTTTGCTACCTTATATGTTGGAAGATGAGAAATTGTGTGTCACGCAAGATCCCAAAGCTGTCCTTCACAAGTTGTTTAGTGCCTCATCCATGCAACAAGTTACTCCCAATTTATCCATGCAAGATGATTCAAATCAATGTCAACTAGTGCTGGATTTTACACCTTTGCACAATCAAGGTGTCAATGTGAAGCTTCATGACCAAAGGCTAATTAGAGAGTTTTGGATTGCCACTTGGGATTTTCACACGCCTTACACAAGCTCTTTCCTACCTTGGCGCATGTCCTTGTTTGAGCGCTTCCCGAAGCTGACCAAACGACATGCAACATGGCTCGTAGTCATTCGTCTACTTCCAACACTGTTATCCTTTAAGCGCACCATCGATTTGTGGACAACTCACTTTCAAGAGGAGACTTTGAAGATTCGAGGACGAATCTTTTCGAGGAAAGAGGGAATGATGCGGATACGGGTGTGCAATAATTAACTTCAACCTTGGGTCAAGGATCCTTTGGTCCACATTGGCGGTCTGATGACAAGAACAAGATCCAAGAGGGTGAAGGAAGCTTTACGAGCCTTGATCATTCACCATACAAGCAAGGAACAAGCTAAGTTTGAAGATTTGATGGACCATGAAGTCACTTTGTTCACTTGTACGTTTAAAGTGAAAGAATGATCTCATACTTGTTAGCTTAGTTGGTAGTTGTTTTAAAACTGTCCCGTTTAGTAGTTGTTAGGCGTTGAGTATTTTATTACTTATCGGGCCTTATCGGAAAGCCTTAAAGAGCTGGCTCTTTAAGCTCTTTTATGCGGACCGAATCTCTTCCAGGTTTATGTGGGCCGGATTTTGCCCTAGTTTTAGCCTATAAAAAGGCACCTCTTGTAAGAGTAAAAGACACAGAATATTACAACCAGAAATCGTGAGAAATTTTCCTTCAAGTTCTTAATCGAACTTACTCTTGAATTCTTGAGTTCATGGCTTAGGATTCCAATCATACTTTATCGATTAGCTTGTTCCCTAATCGTGGTGTCGCTTCATCCATCCTTATTTGCTTAAGGTTGCTGATTACCTTTGTGTGTCAGAGGTCTTGAGTTCATGAGAACAATCGAGTTCAATTTCTGTTGGGAGAAAAGATTCAACTCTGATAATTACAAGGTTGGGAGGTTCTAGGAGGGTCTTCCTCTAGGGTTGCCTATATCACACAAGCTCGGGTCACAAACTTGGTTCACAACTAGAACCTACGAACTTGGTGACCTCAGACTAGGTTGGACTGGCTCCGACCAAGCCCCGGCCGGCTCGAATAGTCCATCCAAGTCTTGAGATCGGGCCCACAACTTCAACATATTTCACGAACTCACGAAAGTCACCCCGAGCTCCAAGCTCAAGGGGTTCAGCACCAAAATAATTCATATATACACATCTCATGGAGAAACATAGGTACAAACTAGGGTTTAGGTTGAGTGTGATAAAGTACACCCTCGCCTAAGTCACCCTTTTCACATCAAAATACATAAGCAGTTTATACACATATACGGCCTGAATACTTACTCAAAATACAAAAGTAGTACAAGAGCAAAATCACTTCGCACGTGTTCGCTAGTAGTGGGCCCCACCGGCTCCGCCTAGCTCACCACTGTCTGAAATAGAAGATTGTATCACATATTATCACAAACGGCCACTAACATGCCCAAAACAAGCAAAACGGCAAAATCGACACATGCAAGTGCGGAAACTGCAAAATGGGCTCACGCGCGCGCGCGGAACGGCAAACGGAAATGGCCAAATCTGCCATCTCAAACCGTTTTGATCAAAAGTTAGGCTAGGAATGTCGGATCAAGGTGAACGAGACACTGTTTCGAAGCTATGAGGAAGGGCTACAATTATCCTGAAGATACCTTAATCTATATCTGAATGGAAGCAGGTCGAAATTATGGAAAACAGTACCAGAAATTTACGTCTTAGGGTGACAAACAGGGTTTGTTTGCTGGACCATAACTCACAGCTCACAAATCCAAATTAAGAAATTCAAAAGGCGTTGGAAATCTAGGACATAAGGCTATAACTTTCATGTTTGGACCAAAAGCTGAATCAATACAGAGCATGGAGGAAAATGGGTCCAAACATTCCTGTCAGAACTGTCCAATTTCGAAGGCAGTTCTGATAACCGATCTTGTTTTGGTCATAACTGGAGCTACGGAACTCGGATTTGGATGAAATTTATACCCCTTCGTAGCTAACAGAAAGAGTTGTGAAAGAAGGTCACTGAGTCCAGTTTGTCATAACTGGAGCTACGGAACTCGGATTTGGATGAAATTTATACCCCTTCGTAGCTAACAGAAAGAGTTACAATGTGGAAGAAGGTCACTGAGTCCAGTTTGTAGTGAAACTAGGTAAAAATGTCAATGTACCAAACCAGAACCGTAAAAACAGGTTACCAAACTGCATTCTGGTTAACGAACCGTAATTCAGGCTACCTAAGTCCAAATCAAGTGATTCCAAAGCCATCCGAAAGCTAAGACACCAGGATACATTTCTTAAAAAGATGTCAACAACCAAATCAGAAGTATTCCCAACCAAATTAACCAATTACAGAGGCAATTATCAAGTTCGGATAGAAACAGGGCAGCAGGGGTATTTCGGTCTCTAAAATATCATTCTCTACAACTTTCATGTTTTAACCCAAGGCTAATTCGGCCTCTAACTATGATGAACAGTGCCAGGCAGAAAGGGGGTAATCGAAACCCTAATTCCGAAATTTTCCGCAAATAGCCGCTATCTTAACACTAAGGCTTCATTCTAAACCATTTCCAACCATCATACATGGCCACATAATATTAATCATATGAAAACAGAAAAAAATCCCACATAAATCAAAAAATTCACCCATCTTAACTAAAATCAAGAAATAATCCACCAAATCACACTTATAACCACCACAAGTCCTTAATTAAACATCATTAGATAGAAAAGAGGGTTTCCATAGTCACTCACCTTATCAACACAAGAAAAGGAGCAACTTTGCACTTTAATCTCCCAAACCACTTCACTAATCACCTCACAATCACTAAGAGAGAGGTTTTTATGGAGAGTTTTCAAGTTTAATCGGTTAGTTTGTTGAATTGGGCAAGATTGGAGCAAGGAATTTGGTGAGGTTTTTCTTCTTTTGCTTGGAGAGAGAGTCGGCCACAAAGCTTGGGAAATGATGAATAGTGGTCAAGAATCAAGACTTAATCTCTAAGTGACACTTGTCACTATAATTAATACATGGTTATCCTTTTGTCTCTCTCCACTCTCATCCATATAACAACCTCTAATTATCTCTTAGCACCTGGTAAAATAAATCCGGTATCCAAAACTTAACTTAACTGGCCGAATTTTACCGAACTTTCCGCACTAATAGGTCCCACGTCCGATATATGTTCTTAATTTCTCAAAAACTAACTGATACTAGAAAAATCATCTAAAAACTATATTTACGCGACAAAATTATCTGGGGAATTTTCTAAGAAAGAAAATGTCGAAAAGACGGGCGATCAATAAAATAAACCCTAGGAACTTAGAAAAGTTGCGGGTTCTCGCACTCATTCTTTCGGGGCGTCACAGTCAAACTGTGGGACAATATTGTCAAGGGACTGTTAGAGTGGTATCAGAGCCGACTCCCGACCCCGGTGTGCCAGTGAGGACGCTGGGTCCCCTAAGGGGGGTGGATTGTAATGATCCCACATCGGCTAGGGAGGGAGCCTGGGCTTCTTTGATAAGTCTGTAGTGGTCTCTCCCACCTCGACGAGGCCTTTTGGTGAGGTAGCCTGCGGGTGCCTGTTGTGTTGTCCAGCACCGCCAAGAACAAAACCCACGGCCCCACGGGGTGTCAAACTGTGGGACAATATTGTCGAGGGACTGTTAGAGAATGTCCTTACCGACTGTTTATTTTGTACGAGATGAGTGTGTACTTTATCGCACTCGTTCTCTGGCCTGTGTGACTTGTTTCCTGTATATACTTGAATCTGTTACCTGCGCCTGTTATAATGTCATTTGGAAGTGCATCCAATGACCTTCCTGTTAAATCTGAGCTCAACCTCATGGGGAGTCAATTGGATCGAGCCGGCAAGGGCTTGGTCGAGAAAATTTGACAATCCATGGGTGCCTGTTGCTGGAAAATTTTTGGGTATTGGAGACTCTAGATTTTCGGTATACTCGAGTATATCATTCCTGTTCTTGTTTGGCATTAGGGCCCTGTAAAGGGTATGTTTGGTGATCGGGATTTTGGCGTAAGTGGGGTCTACGGACATGTGTGTTTCATTAAACATTGACGGAGGGTCAACAAGGTTGGATCAAGTATTGCAACGAGGAGTTGGCTCCTGAGAGCCACTTGTATCCTTTAAATTGTGGTGTTCGTTCATTTCTCTTGTTTGATGTGTATATGTGCCCTAAAAGTGTTTTCTCATGATTTCTACTTGTAAGGCCCAAAGACAACCTAAGAGGGGGGTGAATTAGGTTGATTAAAATCTTAATCAAATTTATGCAATTTTTCTTTAATAAAAATTTACCTTCTTTTCTAGTAATGATCAACCAAGTAGATTAGAAGAAGAGAGCAATGTTGATTAGAAAAACAAGTATAGATAAGCAATGAGAATTTTATTAAACAAAAAGAATAAGATAGAATATCAAACCGATTGTCTACCAAGCTTTCCTCAAACTTGAAGACCAATCACTAGGTTGAGCAACTTCTCTTTGATGAAAGATGATCAACTAGATGTACAATGGAGGGAGCACTTCCTCCTTGCCCTAAGCCTCACTTAGTCAAGCTAAGAAGTTTTACAATCACTCAGATAACCCTCAACAAAGCTACACTAATAAAACTTTCAACCACAAGAGAAATACTCACAAGAAATTCACACCACTTGGAGAACAAATCTAGCTTTGGAGACTATTTTCTAGCTAAAATATATCTTGAGATCTTGTAAACAAAGTGTGCAAAAGTCCTTGTCTGATTCAGAATCGTTTGTATTTGAAGGGAATAAAAAATGGGCTTCATTAATGCTTCTAACGAATAGAAGGCAGATGAAGAGTCAGCTAGCCGTTGGGACTGTAGGACGTCCGACAGCTTAGTCATCGTCCGATCCCATCGTCCGAAAATCAATCAAGTTGTTGTTCGGACGTCCGATGGGATTTTATCGTCCGAGCTTCTGTGTCCGAACGTCGTCCAGAGAGTTATCAAAGCTTTGTGGAATTTTTAGGACGTCCGATGAGATTGATGTGCATCCGAAGCATGCGTCCGATCCTTCAGGACGTCCGATGCTTCCTTACGAGCGTCCGACAGAGTTTCCTTCTTGATGTTCTTCATCCTTTCGCCACCACCACCTTTCATTTTTCTCTTTCTTTTCCTTGCTATTCTAGCCTTAGAATTCGGTCAAAGCAGCTGCCAATTAAGAAGATATTTTGCTCAAAAGTCAATAAGCTTGTTTGGTAAAAAAAAAATGGTGGTCCAGTGGTGCGTTCAATCGGTAGTGCGCGGGACTCGCCGGTTCGCGCCGTTTTTCTTAAAAACACACTCATTAGGGTTTTTACTTCCCATTCACTAACCTTATATCATTGCTACTAATCACATATTATTTCTCACTTAAAAGTCACTTTTAATCTCCAAATTTAATCCTTACTCTGTACCGAAAATTCATCCGGCGAAAAATCGTGAAAACCCTAATTTTGCTCCGATCTTGAAACCCAAAAGTAAAACCCTACTTTCTAGGTTTATTTGCAATTATTGTGGAAAGATTGGGTGGTAGGGCTTTAATAAATAATAATTTCCAAATAAAAGGGTGTTTTTGAGAAAAATACAAGAAATTTGCGAGTCCTCACACTCTCTCCCCCTTAAAAGAATTTCGACCTCGAAATTCATACCTTTTGTCGTGAACAGGTCGGGATATTTCTCTTGCATGTCCTTTTCTAGCTCCCAAGTTGCTTCTTCCACTTCATGATGCTTCCATAGAACCTTTACTAAAGGAATCTGCTTGGTTCTCAGGTCCTTCACCTTTCGATCCAGTATTTGAATAGGTCGTTCTTCATAAGTTAAGGACTCGTCAAGTTCAACATCTTCAGGTGGCAAAATGTGAGTTGGATCCGGATGGTATTTCTTAAGCAAAGAAACATGGAAAACGTCATGGATCCTAGACAAACTAGCTGGTAGCTCAAGTCGATAAGCCACCTTTCTTATTCGCTGAAGTATATTGAAAGGTCCTATATATCGTGGTTGCAACTTTTTCCCTTTTCCTGCTCTGATCTTTCCTTTTAATAGTGTAATCCGAAGAAACACCTTATCCCCTATTTCAAACTCCAAGTCCTTTCTCCTATGATCGGCATAGCTTTTCTGACGGCTTTGGGCTGTTTGAAGTCTCTGGCGGATTATTTTTACTTTCTCATACGCTTCCTCAATCCATGGTATTGTGGTCGGGTCTATAATTTTTCTCTCTCCTACTTCCTCCCAATGGATTGGAGATCGACATCTTCGTCTATACAATGCTTCATATGGGGCCATTTGAATAGAGGAATGATAACTATTGTTATACGCGAACTCAACCAAGGTTAAATATTGACTCCAACTTCCTCTAAAATCCACAATACAAGCTCTCTGCATATCCTCAAGAGTTTGGATGGTTCTCTCAGATTGTCCATCAGTTTGCGGATGATACGCTGTACTATAGCTCAATTTAGTCCCTAGAGCCTCTTGTAATTTCTGCCAAAATCGGGATACAAACCTGGGGTCTCTATCCGATACAATACTCACTGGTACTCCATGTAGTCTTACTACCTCATCCATATAGAGTTTAGCAAAGTTCTCCAAAGGATATTTCATGTTCACTGGCAGAAAATGTGCAGTCTTAGTTAATCTATCCACTATCACCCAAATTGCATCATGCCCCTTTTGTGTTCGTGGCAACCCTGACACAAAATCTATCGTTATGTGCTCCCATTTCCATTCAGGGATCTCTAAAGACTGTAACAAACCTGATGGCTTTTGATGCTCAGCTTTTACTTGTTGGCACGTAAAACATTTTTGCACAAATTGGGCAATCTCCGCCTTCATATTTTCCCACCAATACAGACGTCTAAGATCTCGGTACATCTTATTATTCCCTGGGTGCACCGTATACCTAGAGCAATGTGATTCCTCCAAAATCTCCTTCTTCAATTCCTCATCCCTAGGTACCACGACACGATTTCGAAATTTCAGGATTCCATCAGGACTTAGATTGAAATTAGGTAACTCCCCTTTTTCCACCTTTTCTACCCACTTTTGTACTATTGGGTCCTTTACTTGGCTCTCTTTGATTCGCTCCATCAGTGCCGACTTCACCTCAATATTTCCAAAAATCACCCTCTTCGGTTCCAAACGAGGTTTTCACTCACAGACATCTTCCAACAGGCTCCACTCTCTCACTAAGGAACTTGCTAATTGAGTTTTCCGGCTTAAAGCATCTGCTACAACGTTGGCCTTTCCAGGATGGTAGTTAATTGTACAGTCATAATCCTCTAAGAACTCTACCCACCGACGTTGTCTTAGATTTAACTCCTTCTGAGAAAACAAATACTTAAGGCTCTTATGATCCGTATAAACCTCAAAAGTTACACCATAAAGGTAATGCCGCCATTTCTTCAAAGCGAATACTACAGCGGCAAGCTCCAAATCATGGGTCGGATAATTCTGTTCATGAGGTTTTAATTTCCGAGACGCATAGGCAATCACATTCCTATTCTGCATCAACACACACCCTATCCCTTCTTTTGAAGCATCGGTATAAACCGTATAACTATCACTCCCACTGGGCAAAGCTAAAACTGGAGCCTTAGTTAATTGTTTCTTAAGCTCTTGGAAACTACTTTCACACTTAACATCCCAAATATACTTTCCCTGTTTCTTAGTCAAGTTAGTCAAGGGTTCTGCAATTCTCGAGAAATTCTTTATAAATCTGTGGTAGTACCCTGCTAAGCCTAGAAAACTTCGCACCTCTGTAGGATTTTCTGGCCGCTTCCATTTAGCCACAACTTCCACTTTCGAAATTATGTGACCTAGAAACGCCACACTTTCCAACCAAAATTCACACTTACTGAACTTAGCGAACAGTTGGTGCTCTCTTAGGGTTTGTAGTACTATCCGCAAATGTTGTTCATGCTCCTCCCTTGACCTCGAATACACTAAGATATGCATCAATGAACACCACTACAAACCTATCCAAAGTAAGGTTTGAACACTCGATGCATCAGATCCATGAATGCCGCTGGGGCATTGGTTAAACCAAAAGGCATCACTGCGAACTCAAAATGCCCATATCGAGTGTTGAATGTCGTTTTTGGCACATCCTCCTTTCTAATTCTCAACTGATAGTACCCTTGTCGCAGATCCAACTTAGAAAACACTACAGCCCCTTGTAACTGATCAAACAACTCATCGATGTGGGGCAAAGGATATTTATTCTTAATGGTTACTGCATTCAATCCTCGATAGTCAATGCACAACCTTAAACTCCCGTCCTTCTTCTTAACAAATAGCACTGGAGCTCCCCACGGAGACTCGCTCTCATGAATAAACCCTAGTTCTAGCAAGTCCTGCAATTGTACCTTCAACTCCTTAAGCTCAGCAGGTGCCATACGATAAGGTGTTTTCGAAATAGGAGTGGTTCTGGGTACTAAGTCAATCTTAAATTCAATCTCCCTTTCGGGCGGCAGAGACTCCAACTCCTCCGGAAATACGTCCGGAAATTCACTGATTACTGGCATGTCTTCCAACTTAGTCTTTTCTCCCGGAGTATTAATTAGAAAAGCTAGGTAACCACGAGCCCCACGACTAAGCAATTTCCTAGCCCTTATACCCGAAATAAGTGGAGAAGAGGCTATCATACCCCTCACATCAAGCTTTAGAGTTGCCTCCCCCGGTATACAAAATTCGACCACTTTCATCCTACAATCTACCCGAGCATGATAATGAGCTAGCCAATCCATACCTAGGATAACATCGTACCCCTTAATGGCTAGACCAATAAGGTCCACTACCAATTTCCGTTCACCAACCCAAATATCACAATTCCTATACACCTCATTCGCCAGCAAGATTTGATTACCCGTAGGTGTTCTTACCTCTAAGTCATAAGGTAACTTTTCAACTTTCAAATCAATTCCAAGCATAAATGCAGGATTAACAAAAGAGTGAGTAGCACCGGGGTCTATCAAAATTTTGGCTAACCGATGAAAAACAGGGATCGTACCTTCTACCACCTCCGTTGGTTCAGGCACGGATTGTTGGTCCAGTGAATATACTCTAGCCGGAACCCTCGACCTAGCCCCTCCAGCATTGGTCGGCTTTGGGTTTGACCTGGCAGTCGACTGGGTATCACTGATCAACGGGCAGTTGACTATTTGGTGCTCCGTACTTCCACACCTTAGGCACTTCCGAGCCTTTCTCCAACATTCATCCTCAGTATGGGTCGGTTTTCCACAGTATCCGCATGTTACTCGGGGAGTAGAGGTCTGACCTCCCTGCGGAATTCCTCTGCCTTGTCCTCTACCACTTTGGCTTCCCCTCTGGGCGCCTCCTCTCTGAGTACCTCCTCTCGGAGCACCTCCCCTAGACGCACTCGAAAATCGTCCACCTCCAGCCCCACGACTAGACTTGGCAGGTGGTGCGTTTTGATCACTCCGCACAGACCCTTGGGCTCCAGTAGATCCCCCTTTTCGTTTGGCGTGGAAATTCCTCACGTCTGCCCTAGCAGTTTCTATCCTTTGGGCCTTCTCCAGGACCTCCGTAAATGTATTAATCTGAGCTGCCGCTAAGGCTTCTTGTAATTCCACATTTAGCCCTTGCACAAACCTCCGTACTTTCCTTGGTTCCGTAGCAATCAGCTCAGGGGCAAATTTTGACAATTTCGTAAACTGGGTCTCATACTCAGTTACACTCATCATTCCCTGACGGAGTTTAATGAAATCGTCCTCTCGCTTTTCCTGGACAATAGGAGGAAGATATTTCTCGTTAAAATCTCGTACAAAGTTTAGCCAAGTCCATGCAGTTCCCCCTCTCTCCTATTTGGCCCTCACTACGTTCCACCAGGCCCTAGCTGGCCCCTCGAACTGGAACACAGCAAATTGAACCTGCCTCTCCTCTGTATAGTTCAGGGCAGCAAAAATATTTATCATGGCCTCCAGCCATTTCTCAGCCCCATCCGGGTCTGGCCCTCCTAAGAATTTGGGTGGAGAGAACTTCTGGAATCTCTTCAAGGCTCTATCCTGCCCCAAATCGGGGTCCCTAGGTTGATTTACAGGGCCTTGACCCTGTTGTTCCACCAACCGGGCTAAAATATTAGTCATCTGTTGGATGGCAGTGGCCACCTGATCTCCCCCGGCAGTCTGGGGTTCAGGTTGCTGCTCAACCGCTGCGTCCCTCTCCTCTCTCGGTTCTGGCACCGGTTCCTGTACTTGTTCACCCTCACGGCCTCGCCTAGAACCGCGTTCTCGGTTAGCTTTCTTGGTCCGACTTCTCTTATCTTCCATGTTGAGAGTTAACCAACTAGAAACATATAAACAGGGTAAGGTACGACTCATATATCGCGTTGCCACAAGATAATTAGAGGCAAACAAACACGTAAGAAACAAGCACTTTATTTACATAACAAACAAGTCGTATATACAGGCCAACAAGTCACATAGTCAGAGGCTATCACAGCCAAGGAACATAGAACAAAAGGTATTTACATCCACCAAGACACGTCTAAATCAAAAACAAAAGGAGACATGTCGTCCCACTATGTTCCTACTATCCCACAAAAACTCCTCAAACCCTGATCCTAACAAGTGGTCTGGCTAGACGCCGACCCAACTGACTCCGAGGATGCACTCAGCTCCTCCTCAGGATCCTCCTCTGGATCCTCCTCAGGAGCACCGGGAACGCCAGGAGCTACAGGCACTTGGCCCTCTCCGGCCAAGTCCTGGAGCACATCGTCCACTAACGCCTCGCACTCGGTCAGAATATAGCCAGTCCGATCTCGTATATCTCCAACTACTCGCACAAGACGTCCAGAAATCGCCTGGGCCTGCTCGCGAAAAGCATCGGTCCGCTGCTGCTCCTCCAGAATCGAGGCCTCCAACTCTCGGATCCGGGCTCCCTGGTCTCGGAGTGTAGCTCGAAGACGCTCTATCTCCGTATAGCACCTACGATTGGTGCTACCCAATCGTCTCCGCTCGTCATCCACTGCGAGCACCACTCGGTCAGGATAGGAGTAGGTCTTCCAGCAATCGCATTATCGGATCTTGCGCGCTGGGGACCACCGCTGCACCGGCCCACCGGGAATATCCTGGTATGTAATCACGCGAGAGACGGGCCCCTCCAGATAGGGCTCGCCAGCAGGAGCTTCAGAAGGTATATCAGTAGGTACGGGCTGAGACGGCCCCGCACCCCCAGAAGCGTCAGCGTCTGCCATCACCTAAGTTTGCAAATAACATTGCAAAAGTAAGTACGCAACACGTAGAAAACAAGGCTAAAGGCTAAGCTCAAGGATAAAACCCTAGCCTATCGTATCAAGCACTCATTCTACCTAGATCAATTCATAACCTAGGCTCTGATACCACCTGTGACGACCCCACCTCTCTCTAAGGCGTACCAAAGGGTTTGGCGGACCGCCTGCCCAGCTCTCGCCAGGACTCACTCACTAACTCACGCGAATCACGAACATACACATCCACCATGAACCATAAATAACATTCCCAATTCAAGCTTATAATACACATGGATAGGAATCTGGGTACAAAGTCTCGATATACTTAAACTAGTTCAAAACGTATACAGTCCAAGTACAAAACAATCTATTCGAGGAATAGCGCGAGTACAAGTCAAAATTCAAAAACAAAGTCTAAAGTAACTAGTCTACGCTAGCCTTTACACTTCTCACGCTTCGCTCAAACCCCTGTAAGGAAAACAAACTAATAGGGTGAGCCAAAGTTCAGTGAAGTTCCAAATATCAAATTGGCCAACAAAGCAAGGAATAACATAGTAATAGTGAAATAGCGAGCAAACAAGTCAAATCAGAGAAATAGTACTTCAACTAGCCAAGTAATATCAGGTTTGCAGTCATATATAAGGATACGGTAATCATATGTCGGCACCATTCCAGCATGATCAATGGGTAGTTGACACTCCGTCAACTTTCAAGTAATAACAAGTCCAAAATAAAACTCCACTACATGCCAATCCCCATCCACCGATCAACCCCCTTTTCCGGGCCCGTACGCCACACGAAACACGGGTGGTAATACTCGAGTATACTGGATTGCCGAGGAGATAACACTCCACTCGACCTTACTAATGACCCAGGGTTTGTTATCTAATCGACCAGGCCCTTGCCGGCTCGACTCGATTAACTAGCCACAGGGTTTCTGGAATTCCAGGCAAGACATATCTCAAGTACATGTAGAGCAAGTCAAGTATAATTACTAGCAAGAACAAGTCATATTAGGGCAAGTGCGGTAAAGTACACTCTTGCCCTATCATTCATTTTCATGTAATCATACAAGTCAAGTAAGGAACACATGTATCAAGTACAATCGGATATTTGGAAGCACTCACCAAAATATAGTGCTTCAAGTATTCACGTTCAATTATACTCCAGGCTTGGAGTCCAGATCTGCGATAAAAATTCAGTTTAAGAACTTTGAAACACGAGTAGGATTCGAAACTTAAACGTTCCGTTCATTAAGAATCGACCAATTGAAATTCATTTGAAAGACACTCGTGAAACACTTGCTCGCTTTTCAAATCGTAAGGTTTTTATAGCATAGATACTTGGAAATAACACTTGAGTTGAAAGTACAAGGAAATACAAGTTTACATTGGCCATTATGTTTTTTCCTCAAGGGTACAAGTTCGGCCAAGTCCTAACGTATAACCCTCGATAAACAAAGTAGCAAAGGTTCTCGCTAGTTCAAGTGATAATCACTTAACCTTTACTCAAGTTGCAAATATAGTTTTCTAGTCCTCGAATATAAATTCGGGCAGCATGCCCTTTGTGTTTACCTAATTTTCCAGCCATTTAGGCTTCATTATTTTTCCTCAGCCAAATCCCAAAGTCACACATATCAGAAATTCAAGTCAAAAGCCGTTCCATAGGCTCATAATATCATAAGAATAAGAATCAAAGTAATAACAAGTGCTGAAATACAATCTAGCAAAAGACAGATTCGACGTGTGGTTGCGGAAATAACACATCCGAGGCTACGCTTATCGGATTGAGGCGCAAGTTATGTCGTTTCGAAGCTAAGACACAGGGATACAATGTTCATGGAGATCACTTAGTCCAGTTTCTAATGCAACTTAGTCAAATCCTCAAATTACAGAACAAAAATCCACCTTGTCGGCTATTTAACCACACTGCACTGGAATGGTCATATCTCAGGCTACAAAGGTCTGATTCAGGTGTTCTTAGAGCCGTTTAAAAGCTAAGTCAGTATAATACAACTTTCATGTTTTGGAAAAAAGCTAAATCAGTACGGATCCTAGTGAACAAACGTGATAAACTGGATAAACTGACCAAACGGACTGCTGGGGAAAAACTTAAAACAGTAAGGATATTTTGGTCTTTTCATGACCTACGTTACTCCGATTGAGCTAAAATTTTGTAGGTACCTATAAAATACTATTCTCTACAACTTTTATGTTTTTACCTAAGGCCAAATCGGCCTCTAACATAGGGCTACAAAACCGGACAGAAAGGAAGAAAAATTTTCCAGAAATCTGGAATTTTCAGTTTTCAATGCAACCTTCCTCAATTTCTTACTTCTAACACTACCAAAACCCCTTATATAACCTTAATTACAACATATATGCATTATACATCAAATTGGCAGTAAGTCCTCAAACCCTAGTTCATAATATCAAAAGGGGAAAACCTCCAAAACATGATAGCATCCATGATTCCACCACAAATTGAGTTACTAAGCTTAATTTAAACAAGATTGAAAGTAAGAATTAGAGAGATCATCTTCCTTATCTTGATTAGTGTCCACCAAGTGTATCCCAAGCTTTCCCTTTCCAAAATCTCACCAATACTTCACTAACTAAACACTCAAAGTTGAGTTTAATCGGTTTACTTCCTTTTCTTCTCACTTTGTGGTTGGATTCAAGAAGAAATGAAGAAATCTTCCCTTGGTGTTCTTCCTTCCTCTCTCTCGGCCAAAGGGTGCAGAAATGAAGAGGAAAGTGCTGAATTTTGGAGTTAAATAGAAAGTCCTTGTCTTGGTCAAGAAACTCTAGGGTGGCGACAAGTGTCGCCACCACCACCTTTCAATTTTCTCTTTCTTTTCCTTGCTATTTTAAGCCTCAATTTTCGGTCAAAGCAGCTGCCAAGTAAGAAGATATTTTACTCAAAAGTCAATAAGCTTGTTTGGTAAGAAAAATGGTGGTCAAGTGGTGCGTTCAATCGGTAGTGCGCGGGACCCGCCGGTTCGCGCCGTTTTTCTTAAAAGCTCACGTATTAGGGTTTTTACTTCCCAATCACTAACCTTATATCATTGCTACTAATCACATATTATTTCTCACTTAAAAGTCACTTTTAATCTCCAAATTTAATCCTTACTCTGTACCGAAAATTCATCCGGCGAAAAATCGCGAAAACCCTAATTTTGCTCCGATCTTGAAACCAAAAGTAAAACCCTACTTTCTAGGTTTATTTGCACTTATTGTGGAAAGATTGGGTGGTAGGGCTTTAATAAATAGTAATTTCCAAATAAAAGGGTATTTTTGAGAAAAATATAAGAAATTTGCGAGTCCTCACACAAAATCCCTTAGAGCCCTATTTGCTTCATTTTCCATCATTTCTTCTTCGAAATGTAGCTCTATCACGATTCCCTCTATTTGATGAATCTCTTTTTCTCGTTGTTGTGGTGTATGCCTTCTTTATCTAAATAGTGTCCTTCAATTTTCGGATCAAAAAGTGCGACTACCCGCAAAATCCGGTGCATACACTACAAGCAAAAATAAAAGAGATTATGTAGTAATTACATCACAAAAACTAATGAAAATTCTAGCTTAACTAATAAATACAAATAATGCTAAATTAATATAGGTATTGATGTCCTAATATCGCCGTTCTCCGGCAACGACACCAAAAACTTGATGAATTTTTGTTATAAGTACAAATTTAATTCTGAAATATACCCGTTTTGACTGCAAGTATACAGGTCAGATTAGTAGTTTTAGGGCAAATATTGGGTCGATCCCACAGAGAGTGACTTTGCAAGTGTTAGATCTTTACTTACTCTATTATTTAGACTAATGATCAATTTGAGCAGAAGAAGTTATAATTACTACTACCTAACTAGTCATAACTAGATATTTGCAAGGTAAAAATGGAGAAAATTTACTAAACACTTAGAGTCTAGAGATATAAATTCCACTTATGACATAAAAGATGCAAATAAATAGATTTACCTCTTGTTACAACTCTTGTTTAACTAGAGATTCATTTTTAATATTACCAAATCTCATTCTCATGATGAAATGGCCTAAAATAGACTAATTTTTCCTATTCTCATGGTGAATAAATAGGTCTATGATAGGTCATAATTTGTTACTAAACTTATAATAATTCTTCCCTTGATTTTAGCCAAATATTGTTTTAATTATCGAATTCTACTTATATTTGGTATTTTGTGCTTATTTCAGGAATGGGAATGAAAAGTGCTTAAATGGAGATTTTCTAGTGAAAAACATCTAACAGTTGCACGTGAGCGCACCTAAACTCACTGCTCAAAGTCGGAAAGTTGGTATTGATATTTGGCAGTCTCCCAAGCTGAGTCAACTTCCTAATTTGTTAGCTGCCAGGACCTTCCTTATTCCGCAAGAAAAAGGAAAGTTTGAAGAAATTGATTTGTAATAGGACTTTCCTTTAGGAATTTGATTAGTATTAGAAAATCAATCAATTAAGAAGTAAAAAGAGGAAGAAAAGGTCGGAATCCCACGTGATTTCTATCTTGGCTAGGGAACAAGAAAAGAGGAGACGACCGCTTGGCTGATCTCTGCATTTTTTCTTCCTTTCGGTGGAATACTCGTACGAATGGCTTCAAGGGAATTTCGTGAATTTCCCTTGAGGATGTGTAGCTAAATCTCCATTTTCTAGTCGAAGGTCAATTGGAGGACTTGGTTCCAAACATCTGTGAGATCGAATTATTTTACTTATTTCTTTTATTCATTGGTATTTGTACGTTTTCTGATTTAACTTCTTATGATTGTTATGTTATTGGAATGTCAAGGGGCTAATATTTGAATTAACCTAATAATTTACTGGCAGATTAATTGATTGAATCCGTAATTGTTCAATTGATTAATACCAGTGGCGACTAGCGTGATTAGTTTCATGTTAGGGAAACGTATGATCTAACTTAAACGAACCCTCGTAGCGTGTTTGTTGATTAGGATTGGGCTTTTCTAATTCTTATTGCAATTGAGAAATTAAATCCTATGGTTGTACCTAGGGTTATTTTTTGGTTAGAGAATTAATTAATAGTCGTACCTTGATTATAGAAAAAGTAAGGAAAGATTGGTTGTTTATCGCGTATATGACAACTATAACTAATCTATTAATGAGTAATTGAATTATCTTCGCATCGATGATCAGTTGAATGGACCGTGTCTGACAAGTTACACATTTGATTAGAGTCATATTGGTTATTGATTAATTCCTGTTTATTTTTATTAGTTGTTTCATTAGTTAATTAATTAGTTATTTTATATTCTCCAAAAATTTCCCTATTTCGGACTCTAGAAGAAACGAATTATTCCCAGTCCCTGTGGATTTGACCCCGCTCATCACTATATACAAAATTTATATTTTTCTTGAGTATATTTATTATTGCACAGTCTCGAGACCTGTCAATTTTTGACACTGTTGTCGGGGGCTGGTGTCTGATTAATTTATTTCTTTTTGAGTTCATCTTATTTTCATTTTTTTTATTTTTTATTATTTTTTTTATATAGTTTATAGCTGCTAACATTCCGTATTTTGGTGATAGACTAGATTTTATTTCTAGAAGGGGTTATGAGACTCATGCTTTTTCTAATGATCAATTGGCTGTTACAAATTGTGAAAATTATTTTACCTCGGATCATTCAACTGACATATACCCCAAATTTCAAGATAGCCTAAGTGCTCCAATCCATATTTTTGGAGATTTTTCACCTCAATATCAAATGTGGTATGACTCTTATTCAAATGGGTATGATCAAGGATGGTGGGATAATTTCAATCTTAATTATGAACAAAGGCCAATAAATTTTCAACAGTAAGAATCTCAACAACTATCATCCATGTCAAGTATGTTTCTTGAAAAAATAATTGAATTACTAGCTACTAACACATATTATTTTCAATAGCACACACAAAGGATGATTAAAAGGATGGAAGATGGAAGGCGTGAATTGGCATCTACAATGAGCAAATTGATTTCTCTAATTTATGAAGAATTGCCCTCACAGACCAACATCGATTTTAAAGAAGATGAGAGTATAATTATCCTAAAAAGTGTCATGGAACTGCAAGAGTCTCAAGAAAAAGATCTAAAGATGCAGTTAAAAAGGAAATTGAAGTGCAAGAAATGGGACCCCAATATCAGATTATTCAAGTAAATGAATCCAGTGAACAATCTCCAAATGCGGTGACATCTCCTCCATTCCTTAATCAATATTCTCATGACTCTTATTCTTTAATTTCTGTTAGCAAGATTGACTTTATTATATTAGAAAATTTTGAATTTCATGACAGGAATAAGTTAAGAGTGGCGATAGCAAAATATCTTGAACCAGTAAGTGCGCGTGATGGAGGAGTGAGTGAAGAATTCAGATTATTATTGATTTGTTTGGCGCCATCTACTAGTCCATGGAAACCGTACCTTATGAGCTCAATGATTACTCTATTTACGAGGGATATCAGGACTACATAGAAGATGAAGCACTAAAACGAGTTACACGATTTTATCCTCCGTGAAGAAACATGGCAATGTTTAGCCAAAGATATTAAAGAAAGATGCTTATTGGAAGGCAACCCAATTCATTTTTTTTAGTTGTTTGTTAATTTTTTTATCATTTATTACGTGTTTCAATATGTTTCTTTTAGACTTTTCATATTTGATGGCTTAAATTTTTGTTATTGATAATTAGCAGGTTTCCTACCAGTTAGGTGTGCCCACACCAATTAGGCCTGTCTAAGGAAGGCAATTTTCATCTGCGGGCAGAAGACTCTTCAATCGTTAGACTTGTCCACGCCAGGTGGTCACACCTAAGGCATGAAATTTTCATTGTTTCGGCAGAAGACTCAGCATTAGTTAGGCATTACCACGTCATGTGATCACGCTTAATGAACTTAATTTCTGAGAGTTGGTTAGAAGACTCGAGGACAGTTAGACGTGCCCACGTATAATGCAGCGGTTCAAAAAAAAAATCAACGATGTACGCGACTGTCAATCACCGCCGCTTACGCCGTTTCTGCTCGTCATCGTCACTACCACACCATGTTGCCGCCGCTAACCACCACCCATGCCCATCTCCATTCCCACTATCTGTTGGCATCTCTGATTTTGATTTGGGGGTAGTGGAGGTCCACCATATTGGCTTCACACCACCATTCTCACCTATGCCATAGTTGCTAGAGACCCTCCATTATGTGCTCTGGGAAGTTTTGTTGTCCCTTTTGTTTCGTATTCTATTCTTTATCTCTTACATTGGAGACAATGTAAGATTTTAGGTGTGAGGGAAGTAGTGTATTGATAATATATTAGAAAAGTGCAAGAATAGGCATTTTTGTTGTAATTTTTTGTTTGACTTTGTCGAATTTTATCCAATTTTTACCTATCTTTATGCATATTTGTGATTGTTCCTAATAAACGATGGTTAGATGTTTCAAAATTATCTATTACTAAGACTTTACACTCTAAGGTGTTAAGTATGACATGGTTAAATTTAAGGGTATCTTTTTGGTGAATATTTGAGATTTTGTGACTTTTGTACTTTTTGGTTAACTTCTCTAAATATTGTAAATATTTATCTAGCATTTTTTATGCAAATTGGTTCAACTATTAATCTTAGTTCTCCATATTTAAGAAATAAAGTGGGTTTGTGTGACGGCCCCACCTTCCCCTAAGGCGAACCAAAGGGTTCGGTGGACCGCCTGCCCAACTCTCGCCAGGACTCACTCACTCACTCATAGCTCAAGCCAAATAACGTATATGCATAGAAAATGAATAACACATCCACTTCAACGTAATATATACATTGATTCTCAAATCCAGACACAAAGTTTCTACACACCAAAAAAAAAATTTCAAAGTGTTTACATTTCGAGTACAATCAACCCTAGTCGGGTACTAGCGTGAGTACAATTACAAAATTCAAAATAATTAGACTACGCTAGTCTGTGCAAGTCACAAGCCTCGCTCGTACGCCCTGTACGGAAAACAAATGGCGTGCAATGAGTTAAAAACCCAGTGAGGTTCCAAATAGCAATTTGGTCATCAAATAAAATAAAAATAGCATGATAGTGAAATAGCGAGCATACCAAGTTTATGAAAGTGAGCAATAACACGTCAAATAGCAAATGTCAAAATGAGTTTGTTTTCCAAAAGAACAATAACACTTCGAATAACCATCAAAGTATAAGGATACAGATGGCTCTCAGGAGCCAAATTCCCATTGCATCATCAGGAGCTTGATCACGTAATAGTTGACACTCCGTCAACTTTCAAGTAAAGAAACCAATCCAGTAGCGCACTACTTACACTACTCTCCGTCCACCATTCAAACCCCCTACTGGGCCCAAAATCCTCAATAAACACTGGTGGTAATACTCGAGTATACCGATTAGTCGAGGAGATATCACTCCACTCGACAAAATAAAAGACCCAGGGTTCGTTACCCAATCGACCAAGCCCTTGCCGGCTCGACTCGAGTAACTCGCCACAGGGTTTCTGGAATTCCAGGAAGTGCGCACCATATACACAAATATATCACATCCATTGCAACAATAAACAAGTGTATCTCATATTAGGGCAAGTGCGATAAAGTACACTCTTGTCCGAACAAACAAATGACATATCATTAAATCACATTGGTCAAGTATTGAAAACAAGTATCCAGTTCAATCAGGTATTTGGAAGCACTCACCAAAATGAAGTGTCCCTAGTGATCACGTCTGGGTTATACTCCGGGTTTGGGGTCCAAATCTGCGATAAAACTCTTGTTTAAGAACTTTGAAAAATGCCTAAGGTTCGAAACGTAAACGTTTCGTTCAATAAGAATCAAGTAATTGACATTCGTTTGGAGAATATTTGTGAAACACTTGCTCGCTTTTCAAACTATGAAAGTTTGTAACATTTATATTTGGAAATATCATGAGTCGAAAGTACGAGGAAAACGTATTCCTAGTAATCATGATTTCATTTCCCAAGGGTACACGTTCGACCAAGTGCTAACTTATATAACTTGATAACGAAAATGCGAATATCCTAGATGGGTCAAGTGATAATCACTCTCAAGCCTTACGCAAGTCGCAAGTATCTACCTAATCCTCTAGCGTAATTTGGGCAGCACGCCCTTTGAATTTACCTATTTTCTAGCCATTTATGGCTTCATTCTTTTCCTCAATCAATCCCAAAGTTACACACAAAATAATCTCATTTCAATAGCCGTTCAATAGGCTCAAGGTCATGCAAGTACAAAATCAAGCTAACGACATGTGCGGAAATGAAGTTTAGCAAAAAACAGATTTGACGTTGTTTTCCATTACGGACACAATCGAAACTATGCTTATCGGATTGGGGTACAATTTATACCGTTTTGAAGCTAAGGCAGAGAGCTACAACTTTGATGAAGATCACCTAGTCCAGTTCGTAGTGTATCTAGGTCAAAATTTTGAATTACTAAACCAGAAGCGCACAAACAGGTCAGTTAACCGCACTATGTTTAAACAACAATAACTCAGGCTACCAAAGTCCAAACAAGATGATTCCAAGGGCGTTAGAAAGCTAATACATAGTACTACAACTTTCGTGTTTTGACTAAATGCTAATTCAGTACACATCAGGGTGAACAGACACTATTAGTGTTGTGAAATATCAAAATTGTCCATTAGACTAAACCTATGAGAGTCAGGGGTATTTTTGTCTTTTCACAGGTTACATTGCTCCGATTGAGCTGACATTTTGTAGGAAACTATAAAAAATCATTCTCTATAACTTTTATGTTTTATTCTAAGCCTAATTCGACCTCTAACATAATGAACTGGAACCGGTCAGAACTGAAGCTACAATTTCCAGAAATCTGGAATTTTGTTATATTCAAGCTATAATTCACATTTTTACCTTAAAACTACCACTACTTTCTCCTTTACAAGATTATATACCATATATATACATCGTATAACACCTAACCCACAAGAAATATAAGTGAATCAATCAAAACCCTAACTCAAAATTCATCACACCAATCATCAAAACCATTTGAAACAAGCATCACAAGCACAATTCTAACATTAATACCCAACTTAATCATGATTAATGGAGAAAGAAAGGTTGATCAGCCATTATACCTCAAGACAAGAGCTTGTAAAAAGGATCCTCCACTTCTCCTTGAAATTTTTTGGTTCCTCAAACTTCCCAAGCTTCCAAACTAGTGATTAATCGATTTAGTTTTTCTTGTTTGCACTCAAAAGGTTGGATTCAAGATTGAAAATTGAAAACTCTCTTCACTCTTTTGCCTCTCCTTGTTCTAGGCGAAAACAAAAAAAAAATGGTGAAGAATGAACTCAAATGAAAGATAAGAAGGTAAGACATTGGCTTGGTCAAGGAACCATAGGTGGCCAACACTTGTCACCACCAAAACCAACTAAAATTTTGTTTTCTTTTCCTTGCATTTTGGGTCAAATATTTCGGCTATAAGGGCTGAGGATGAGGGAGATATTTTGCAACAATATCAAGGATATGTGGTGGTAGGGAAGTGGTAGTCAAGTGGTGTGTTCAATCGGTAGTGATCGATATCCGTCGGTTTGAGCCGATTTTTCTTAAATCGCGTATACTAGGGTTTTTTAACTTATAATCACTAACTTATTATTATCACTTCTAATCATATAATATTTCCTCATCCAAAAGTCACTCTTACCTACCAAATTTGATCCTCACTCCGTACCAAATAATCACACTACAAAAAAACGTGAAAACCCTAATTCGCTCTAACTTGAAAACGGACAACGGAAACCCTTACTTCTATATTCATTTACACTTATTGTGGGGTGATTGGGTAGTAGAGCCATTATAAAGTAATAATGTCCAAATAAAAGGACATTTTTAAGAAAAATATAAAGAATTTTACGGGTCCTCACAGTTTGTGTAATTTTTAATTTTAATTTGGTGCTTATTTATGAATAGTATTCGGCTATACTCCACTAGTATCGTTGCTTAGTAATCGGAAGTTTTCACCACAAGTGTCGATTTTCGCGTCAAAAAGCGACGATAATTATGAGTATGTGATTTTTAAGCGATGATGGCTAAGTAATCGGGGTCCTTCATTTGGTCAATGTCGGAGTTCGCATCAAAAGGGTTAAATGGCTAAAGACTAAGCATTCCTCCTGAAAAAAAAATCAATCAAGTGTGGGGATATTTTAGAAAAAAAAGTGTTAAAAATGAAAAATGTGGAAGTGTTTGAGTGAATTGTTAGCCCGCTAATCCATGAATTTTAATATTAAGATTTTGCTTAATAGTCAAACCATTTGCTTATGGATGCTGGTTGAATATTTTATACTGTTAGATTAGTTAGTCATAAATTGAAAGAGTCCTTGATCTTGAAAGCTAACTGAAGAGATATTTCTTGAAAATTGCTACTAATACTTGACATATGTTTTAATTGTATCTTGGCAATAGAAAATTCGAATAATAGCCACTGTTTGAATGTGATTGCTTGATTTATGTTCTCATGCTTGAGGATAAGTATGGTTTAGGTGTGAAAAAAATCGATAGGTCATAATTTGTTGCTAAATTTATAATTATTCTCCATTGATTTTAGCCAAATGTTGTTTTAATTACCGGATTCTACTTATATTTGATATTTTGTACTTATTTCAGAAACAGGAATGAAAAGTGCTTAAATGGAGATTTTCTAGTGAAAAATATCTAATGGTTACATGTGGGCGTGCCTAAACTCACTACTCAAAGCCGAAAAGTCGAGATTGATATTTGACAGTCTCCCAAGCCGAGTCAACTTCCTAATTTGTTAGCTGCCAGGATCTTCCTTATTCCGCGGGGTCACTGTGAGGACCCGAAAAATTTTGATATTTTATATGATTTATTTTAATTCCTTGCATACATTTTCTCTACTTTATTTTGTTACCTTAATTTTCTAGATATTTTTATAAGTGAGTATAGTTTTTGAATCATTTTCCTAGTATAAGTTAGTTCATGTTAATTTTGAAGTGCATTATGGACATGGGACCCACTAGTGCGATAAATTTTTTACGACTAGGTTAATTTTGCATAAAGAGATGTTAGTTTATAAGGTATTAAGGGATAATTAGATGTTAGTTAGAAAGATTAACCATTGGAAGACAAGAGGATGAGATTAAACCCTAAGATGCCATTTGTCGCGACACTATTGAAAGTTGGACTTTGACTAACCTTTCTTACCTTTACTAACAACCAAATTTGATCAAGATGTCTTCATTTTTCTTCCTAGCTTGGCCGAAATTGGAGAGGAGGAAAAAGAGAGAAAACTTCACCTTGCACCTTACTATCTTGCTTGAATCTTGAGTTCCAACCATAGTTTATGCAAACTCTCCATAAAAGTTGCTCACTAAGGAGGATTAAAGGTTTTGATGGAGTGATTTTGGAGGAAGAAGCCCTAAGAGAAGGTGGAGCTATCACAGTTGGTATCAGAGCCTATGTTAGAAATGACTTGGGCGAACTAGAAATTTGATTTTTAGGAACTTTGGGTGATGTGTTAGGGTGTCCTTTAGTATGATTAATCCTGTCTAAATTATAAACTGTGGTTATCCTTGTAGGTTATGGACGGAGCTAGTGGGAGTGGAGGTGAGCCGTCTCGGAGGCGCTTTCGCGTCATCGATTAGGAGGAGAGGCCTGGAGGACCAATCCGGCGTTGGAGTATTGTTAGTCGGACTAGACGATGCAAGAAAGCAGCTAGAAAGGACTAATGCACATAGAGAGCAGCTACAGGTAGTTAATGACCGCCTAACTAGGGTAATCAGGGAGGTTAGAGATCGGTCCAGAGGTATCATAGACCAGTATCAGGCGCTAATCCAGGGAGTGATTGGCACTAACGCACAAGTGGAGGTTCAGGGAGACGGAGCCCCCGGAGAGGGAGACACATCTAGTTCTAACCATGATAGAGAGTCTGTTAGCTCCGTTGGGAACTAGGTTAGAGCTCCTATGAGCCATGTTTTGATCCCGTGTGAAGGGTAGTTAGGAAAGTTCTTAGTTAGCTGTTTTGTACTTTTGCACATAGTTTTGTACATTGTATTTGGATATGACCCCGCTACTTTCATGGGATGCCTTTTGTTTGTATCTGACTGCTACTGTGTGATTTGTATGATAAAATTGTGTTATATATATTTGACTTTTGATTTGTGTATACTTCTTGTAACTTGTTCATATATCTATCTTTAATATTGTATCCGTACTTCGACCCAAAATTGGTAAAACAAAAGGAGGGTAAACGTAGTGGACGCGGTCGTGGGCGCAAATCTAGACAACCTTTGAATGAATAGGGTACTCGTGAACCAGTGCCTGAACCAAATCTTGAATCGGGCGTCGATCCTAATGCTCAGGTAGCCGCCGCTATCTAGCGCATGACTGATCTTTTGGCCCATGTCGTGGAACGTCAAGGCAAAACCCTATTACTTAACCTGGAAACCCTGGTAATCATGTAGAGGGTGAGGATAGAGCTCTCGAACGATTCCAAAAGTTCTCCCCATCAAAGTTCCTTGAAGGACCAGACCCTAATGTGACCGAGAGGTGGTTAGAGAAGATGATCGATATTTTTGCTGCTTTGCATTATACTGAGGAGAGACAGGTTACCTTTGCTGTCTTCCAGTTGGAGGGAGCAACCCGTTCTTGGTGGAATGTGATAAGATTAAAGTGGGAAAGAGAACAAACCCCGAGGTCTTGGGTAAACTTCATGAAGGAATTTAATGCAAAGTACTTTCCGCCTCTAATTCAGGAGAAAAAGGAGGATGAATTCATTAGGTTTCGCCAAGGAGCTCAAACTGTAGCTGAATATGAAAGCCAATTTACTAGATTGTCTAAGTTAACTCCCGAACTAATTGTGACTGAGCAAAGGAGGATACAGCGATTTGTTCAGGGATTAAATGTTGAGATTCAAAAGGATCTAGCGGTAGCCCAAATCAATACTTTTAGTGATGTTATGGAGAAAGCCCTGCGAGTTGTGCGAGGCTACAAGTTAGAACCTTTCAACCGAAGAAACAGAGTATCCCTGGAAGTAGCTGGGGGCAAGGGGATAAGAGTATACCTCCCAAGTTTGGGAGAGGAACTGTGACGCCCCCACTTCTCCCCAAGGCGAACCAAAGCGTATCCGCGGGACGTCCGCCCAACTCTCGCCAGGACTCAAGCAATTTCTGTTCGAGCTTAATGCAAAACTAGACATCACAACCTGATAAAATAAATATAATCAGTGCGGAAGCGTACAAGTTTAACAATATTTAACAATCACCCAATCCTTACATCGGGTTTCCATTGTACAGCCCAAAATACACAATAGTCATAATGTCTAGTCAATATCATTGGAACCCTATTACAAAAGTACAAAAGGGAATTTCCTCCTAGTCTCATTCTAAGCCCAATCCTGTTAAGGAAAACAAATCTACAGGGTCAGCAAAACGCTCGTGAGGCCAAGAACACACATGCAAGCACATTGTTCAAGTAACAAACCCAATTTACAAGTCGAGCAATAATATTTCAATAATTAATAATTCACTGGAAAAGGAAACAGAAACAATTCAAGGATATTAGAGCTCTCAGGAGCTATATTCCACTTGCACGATCAAGAACCTCCGCGAATTGACACTCCGTCAATCGGGTAGGTCTAGTCCATAGAATTTCCATTTAACATGTCCCCTTTCACCTTATATAACCCTGTATCGGGCCCGCCTGTCATTTGTTTAAGGCGATACTACTCGAGTATGCCAAGCGAGATCTCTCACCAGATCAAGCTTTCATGTTTTCCCCATGGTTTACCAAGAAGTCTGACCAAACCCAAGCCGGCTCGAGTCCAAGGATGACCAATGGGGTTTTGGGCGTCCCCCATGTATATTTTAGTGTCGAGGAGATTCACTCCAACGACGTATGCAGCCATAGCATACTATTTCAAGTCATTCAAGCATGTGGTATATTCAAGCAATCGAGATATGCAAGTATTCAAGTACGAGTTGTTCATTTCAAGCGAGAACGAGTGCGATAAAGTACACGCTCATCTCAAACTTCAAAATCTCAAGTATCAATAACAAGTAAACATGTATCGAGTTCACAGGAGTTCAAGTAACACACACTTGACATTCACCAAGTAAACAAGAAGAAACGGCACTCGAAGTTCAAGTGTCCACCGTGGGATCCTCTTGAAGTTTCTCTTGTGTGCCTGAGCAATTAATAAGGATTTATCACTCATAAACCCCCAATTATTGAGAAGATTGCACTTAGTGCACAATCTAAGAAAATCTCATTAAAACGAACCCCAATCACTCGTAAATCGATGGTCAAAGATGGGGTTTTAAAGCACAAAAGCAATCAAGTTTTTATCTTGGAAATCAAGTATAATACGTTCAAGCAACATCGAAGGAATAAGGAGAATTTGAAAAACTCCATTTCCTTAAGGTTTGGAAATTTTCAGTTTTGATACGAGATCTTTGAAAAATCGTATCTCACTCTTTACAAGTCCAAAATTGGAAAACTTAGTACCGTTGGAAAACTCTTAGAAAGTACTAAAAGTTCTAAGAAGACACTTTTCCATGATTCCAGATGAAAGGTATTCAAAATTTGGCCCAAAGTCACTGTTTTGGACACTAAGGCAGTTTTCGAGGTTGGTCTTCGGCAAAGTTTGTAAATTCGGTAAAATTCACACAATGCAAACCAGCCTCTGAAATTTGGAACTCCATTAGAGTTTCATACAAGGTTTAAAACACAATAAGCGGGTCAACAATCGAAGTTTTGAGCACCAAGATATGATAGCTCAAAGTTGCTGGAATTTTGAACCTATTTTGCCGTTTTTCCAAATTTGAATCTCAGGTTTTGGAGCTTTGGTTAAGTATATAAACGGACTTGGAACGGCACCAAATTTGGTATTATTACACTACCACATAAGGGCCTTTCCTCTGCCAAATTTCATAGGAAAATAATCACGGGAAGTCAGCTAACAAAATCAATGAAGTTGTAAGAAGTTCCAAGGCAAATCTGCCTTGGACTTCCGTTTTTCCGTTTTCAAGCATTTGACCAAGGATGTTTTCTCAAACATGGTTCATTTGTGTAAATAATGTCTAATAAACATCCAAGATGTGTTTGGTAGGTGATTAACACCAATAATTTCAAAACAACAAGTCCCAACAATGATCTAAGCATTTACTAGCCAAAAGAGGGTTTTAGTTCACCGAGTCAGTTTCAATCTTTGGCCACAACTCACTCAATTAAACTTGGAATTGAGCATGGTTGGTGGCGTTGGAAAAAAAATTCATTAATCTACAATTTCTCAGAAGAAACCATTTTCAAAATCTGTCCACAACTAGCTCACATTTGAGCATCAAGTTGTAGTTCCTGTTCTGTCTTCAAGTGAACAACGAAACAGGATAGCGATTTTCAAACGAATGGTATGGCTCACTCTAGTGGAACCAGGTTGTGCATTTTATATCAATGGTAAGTTGGGAATTTCTAGTTTCCAGTGCCATAAATGGCACTCGATTTCGACATCGGAGCAAGAAGTTATGGCCGAAACAAGATGACTACTTAGGCAGTTACGGGAACCATTTTCCAGTTTTCTAAGCTTTCGAAATCAACACAATTGGGTTACCAAATCATGTTATTTTCCAATGAAACTTTTCACACACTCAATATAACATATATACATCATAAAAAAGCCATTAGAACCTCAAAATTTTGCATCAAAGTGCATGAACATAGCAGGGGCAAAATGGTCACTTTTGGTCATTGCACCATCCTTAAGTTTCTATCAACAACCCAACATTATTTCACTAATTTAAGTAGCAAACTAGCATTAATAATATCACCATTCACCAAATCAGTCCATCCATCAAATGTGGGAGTTCATAGAGTCTACACAACCATTTTTCCAACATAAACAAGCTACTCACGTGCATGCAAGAGCTTAGATGTGCACTAGAACTTCCATAAATCAAGTTTCCAAGGCTTGATCATCACTTACTTGTTTTGATGTTCCAAAGCAGAATTTTCGGTCCTTTCCTGGTCCAAGAAATCCGTGGAATGCAGCTTCTTTTCTTAGCTAGATGAACTCTCCAAGTATTAAGCTAAGTGGTGTTCAATTTTGGTGTGAAATGGTTTAGATTTGGTGCAAGAAATGGAGTAGAAATTGATGAAGCAAGTTTGGTTCTTTGCTCTTGGGGTGGCCAGCCAAATGAGGGAGAAGAGAGAGAGTGTGTGTGATCAAATGAAGCTTCCTTGAGAAGCTTTAAATATGTGGTCCACAATTGTCCAAAGTCAACTCTTCCTCGCGCGTATACGCGCGCGTTTTGTACTCGATTTCTCTCGAGTTTATTCACTAGTGCACTAAACCTCTAATACACTTATTTTCATATAAATATTATCCACTCTAATTGTCTCAAAATAAGGGTCTAAAGTCCCTTAATTAAATTGCGTGTGTGAAAACGCGTATTTTCAATTTAAGCGCGATAAAGCGAAACCTTCAAGAAATTCTTATAACGATAGTACTAATAACTATCACTTGAGTACTTAAACATAAAAATACTTATTTCAAAACTTATGTGGAAGTCTCTAATTTTCCCAAACTTATGGTATTTCCAAATCAGCTACAATCCCCAATCGCGTATTCACTATTCTCACTTAACGAGTTTTCAAAAATTAAATTTTGAAACAAGTCACTATAAAAATATAATTAAACCATAGATCCATGTAATTGGGTCTTAAGAGACTAGAAAATATTAATCGGAGTAAATGGGCAATTAAATATTCAAATAAGCTTGAAATGGAATTTAAAACAATAAATTTGCGAGTCCTCACATCCTCTCCCCCTTAAGAAAATTTCGTTCTCGAAATTTACCTTGATTGGTGAACAGGTCTGGAAACTTTTCTCGGATTGCTTCTTCGACTTCCCAAGTCGCTTCCTCTAACCCATGGTTCCTCCAAAGAACTTTCACTAACGGTATCTGTTTATTTCTCAACTCCTTCACTTTCCTATCCAGAAGTTTCACTAGTTTCTCCTCATAGATCAAGGTTTCATCAATTTTAATACTCTCCGGTTGCAAAATGTGAGAGGGATCTGGATGATACTTCTTAAGTATGGACACATGGAATACATTATGGATTCGAGATAAACTTGGTGGCAACTCCAACTTGTATGCCACATTCCCCACACGCTGGATAATCTTATAAGGCCCTACAAACCTCGGTTGTAGTTTCTTTCCCCTTCTAGACATCAAACTCACTTTCAAAGGCGTAATGTTGAGAAACACTAGATCTCCAACAGTAAATTCTAGATCCTTTCTCCGATTATCGGCATAACTCTTTTGACGGCTCTGGGCGGTTTGGATCCTCTGGCGTACCAACTTTACCTTTTCATTAGTTTCCTCAATCCAAAATACTGTAGTCGGGTCTAAGATCTTTCTTTCACCTACTTCATCCCAACAAATTGGAGACCTACACTTCCGACCATAAAGGGCTTCATACGGAGCCATTTGTATAGAAGAATGGAAACTATTGTTATAAGCAAATTCCACCAAGATTAAATATTTACTCCAACTTTCTCCAAAATCTAGAACACAGGTCCTCAACATGTCCTCAAGAGTCTGAATTGTCCTCTTAGATTGTCCGTCGGTCTGAGGATGATAAGTAGTACTAAAGTTCAGTTTTGTCCCTAACACCTCTTGCATCTTTTGCCAGAATCTCGAAACAAATCTTGGGTCTCTGTTAGACACAATACTCACGGGAATTCCATGTAATCTAATGATTTCATCCATGTACATCTTAGCTAACTTCTCTAAATGGTATTTCATATTAATCGGCAGAAAGTGAGCCGATTTGGTCAATCTATCCACTATTACCCAAATAGCATCATGGCCTCTCTGTGTCCTTGGTAATCCCGATACAAAGTCCATAGTGATGTTCTCCCATTTTCATTAAGGTATCTCCAACGGTTGTAAGAGTCCCGACGGTTTCTGATGTTCGGCCTTAACCTGTTGACAAACCAAACAGGTCTGGACAAAATGAGTAATTTCCTTCTTCATACTTTCCCACCAATAGAGATTCTTCAAGTCTTGGTACATCTTATTCCCTCCAGAGTGTACCGTAAACTTTGATCGGTTGTCTCTTCTAAAATTTCCTTCTTAAGTCCTTCATCCTTTGGCACTACTATCCGATTCTGAAATCTCAATACACCATTTGATCCCAAGTTAAAATCTGACTTATCTCCCCTTTTTAACTTTTTCCAACCATTTTCGCACTTCAGTGTTCTTTTCTTGAGATCTCTTGATACGTTCCAACAAAGTGGAATTCACTACAATATTTCCCAAAATGACCTTCCTCGATTCCAGTTGAGGATTCCAATAACTGACCTCTTCCAACAAGTGTAGTTCCTTAATCATCAATCCAGCCATTTGTACTTGACGGCTCAAAGCATCGGCCACTACATTGGCCTTCCCGGAATGGTACTTAATCGTACAATCATAGTCCTCCAGAAATTTTATCCATCTACGTTGTCTCAAATTTAGCTCCTTTTGTGAGAATAAATATTTAAGGCTTTTATGATCAGTAAAAACCTCAAATGTCACTCCATATAGATGGTGTCTCCATTTCTTTAAAACAAATACCACTGCTGCCAACTCCAAGTCATGAGTCGGATAATTCCCTTCATGTGGTTTCAATTTTCTAGAGACATACGCTATCACTTTGTCATTTTACATCAAAACACATCCCAATCCTTCCTTAGAGACATTGGTGTAAACCATAAAACTATTCTTTCCATTGGGTAGAGCTAATACTGGGGCTCTGGTCAAGCGTCTTTTCAATTCCTGGAAACTCTCTTTGCACTTAGAACTCCAAATAAACTTTCCACTTTTCTTGGTCAACTCAGTCATGGGTCCAGCAATTCTAGAAAAATTTTGGATAAATCTCCGGTAATACCCTGCTAATCCAATAAAACTCCGAACCTCATAGGATTTTCCGGTCGTTTCCATTTCGAAATAGCTTCAACTTTAGCTGGATCCACTTTAATCCCATCCTTAGAAATTATGTGTCCCAAGAAAATCACTTCACTCAACCAGGATTCACATTTACTGAACTTAGCAAATAATTGGTGTTCCCTCAAAATCTGTAAGACAATTCTCAAATGCTTCTCGCGATCTTTCACATTCTTAGAATACACTAAAATGTCATCAATGAAGACCACCACAAATTGATCTAGATAAGGCTTAAAAATCCTATGCATTAAATCCATGAAAGCAGCAGGTGCATTCGTTAACCCAAATGGCATCACGACAAATTCAAAGTATCCGTATCTCGAGTTAAAAGCAGTCTTGGGTATATCCTTCTCCAAAATCCTCAATTGATAATAACCCTGTCTCAAATCCAACTTCGAGAATACTACTGGTCCTTGCAATTGGTCAAATAACTCATCAATGTGGGGCAATGGGTACTTATTCTTGATCGTAACATCATTCAAGTCTCTATAGTCTATACACAATCTCAAACTCCTGTCATTTTTCTTAACAAACAAAATCGGGGCTCCCCACGGAGAATCACTTTCCCGTATAAAATCCCGTTCTAACAAGTCTTGCAGTTGCATTTTCAACTCTTTCAATTCAGTTGGTGCCATCCAATATGGTGTCTTAGAGATAGGTGCTACCTCTGGAGTCACATCAATCTTAAAAACTATATCCCGTTCCGGGGGAAATTCTCTAACTCTTCAGGAAATACATCTGGAAAGTCTTTTACTACAGGCATGTCTTCCAAATTCACCTTATCACTAGGAGTGTTGATTAGAAAGGCCAAGTAGTCTTGAGCTCCTTTACTTAATAATTTTCTAGCCCGAATCCCTGATATAAGTGCAGACGAAGCCAATTTACCCCTTACATCCAATTTTAGGGTTGCCTGCCCTGGAATGTCCAATTCTACAATCTTTGTCCTACAATTCAACTGGGCATTATAATGGGCTAGCCAATCCATCCCTAAAATCACATCATACCCCTTAATTGCTAAGCCTATCAAATCGGTCAACAGTTTTCGTTCCCCAACACAGATTTCACAATTTCTATACACCAAGTTAGCAATTAAATTTTGATCCCCAGTAGATGTTTTAACTTCCAAATCATATGGTAACTTAATTGGTTTCAAATCTATTCCACTCATGAAGTTAGGATATACAAAAGAATGTGTTGCACTCGGATCAATTAAAACTCTAACTAAACGGTGAAAGATTGGAATTGTACCTTCAACTACTTCAGTCGCCTCAGGTACCTGTTGGTAGTCCAATGCATAGATCCTAGCTGGCACTTTCGGTCGACTTCCCCCAGCACTAGTCTGCTTGGAGATTGACTTTTCTGGCCTCTGGGTATTACCTCCCACTTTTGGCGCTTTCGGACAATTCGCGACCTGATGTTCGGCACTACCACAAAACAAACACTTCCCCGACTTTCTCCAGCAATCATTCTCGGAGTGGTTGAATTTACCACAGTACCCACAAGTAACTGGAGGAGTCACCGCCGAACCAGTAGATGGCGCTCCCCTAGCTTGGGTCGGTCCACTACGACCTCCTCTAACTAAAGCTCCCCTCGAGACCCCAGCAGTCCTTGTTCCTCCCGCTCCTCTTCCCATTTTGGAAGGTTGCGTATTCTTACTAGCCTGCCCAGAAGTATGGCTAGAAAAATTTCTTTTTCTATTGTGAAAGTCCCTCACTTGTAGTCTTGTACTCTCAACCCTCTGTGCCTTCTTTAAAGTCTCAGTAAATGTAGAAATTTGGGCAGCGGCTAGGCCCTCCTGAATTTTCACATTCAACCCCTGTACAAATCATCTTATTCTCATCTGTTCATTAACCACCAGCTCAGGGGCATATTTAGAAAGTTTAGTGAATTTTTCTTCATACTCCGCTACAGTAAGGGTTCCTTGTTTCAACGTAATAAATTCATCCTCTCTCTTTTTTTGGATCAAGGGTGGAAGGAACTTTTCATTAAATTCTCTCGTGAAGTTCTCCCAGGTCCAAGGGGTTTGAGCTCTCTCCCATTTTCCTTTTATCACATCCCACCAAACACGGGCTACTCTCTCGAATTGGAAAGCAACAAAATTCACTCACCTATCATCAATGTAGTCTAGAGCGGCGAATATGTTAGTCATCCTCTCTAACCAATTCTCCGCTATTTCAGGATTGGATTCACCAAGAAACTTAGGTTGGTTGAACTTTAAGAATCTTTCTAAGGCTCTAGCCTCTCCTCTATCCTGTCCCCCAGGTTGATTAAGTGGTCCAGAACCTTGTCTATCAGTTAAACGTTCTAGGATATCAGTCATCCTATTAATGGCAGTAGCCACTTGATTTTTCTCTACATTTTCCTGTCCTTAGGTCGGTCCAGTTACCGGTCCCTGGTCATCCTCATGAGGTTGGGCCTGCCTAGTCCTACGCCCACGGCCTTGACCACTCATTCATCCTTCCATTATACTAGATGTGCCTAGTGCCAGGAATTAATCAATTACGCGGGAAAAAATGTCGAAAACAAGAACCAAACAGGAAAACATTAAAATAACAATAATTTACATTCATTAACATTTCAAGTTCATACAATTAGCAAGTCATGGGGGAAATCACAAAAATATCGCACACAGGTGCCACAAGAGTACTTTTAGTCACAGAAGGCTAAAGTAAAAGCAAGTGCCTCAAAAGTAGGCCATACAGTCATGCAAAATACAATGGTCTCAGCACTTAGCGTCACCCCAGTTAATCCTAACTGTACCAGTCAAAAGGGTCAAAAGAGTCAAAAGGTCAATCACTAAAGACCTAGTCCACAGTAGGACTACCAGGGGGAATCTCCTTCTCAGGATCCTTCTCTGGGTCCTTCTCCTCCTGATCAGGACTCTGGACTACATCCATCGCCTCCTCCACCAATCTAATAGCAACAGTCAAGATGTCGGAAGCCCGACCACGGACCTCTTCTCCCAACCTAGTGAGTCGAGCCCTAGTACTCTGGAGCTCCTCACGAACAACTGCAGCTGTAGCTATCTCGCCCTCTAGGACCTCCTCGAGCTCCACAATCCTCTCTCCCTGAATGCTAACCATCTGTCTAAGCACGTCCACCTTTGCCTGTAAATCCTGGTTAAGATCCACTAACTGACGACACTCGTTCTCCAAAACAAGCACGAGGTGGTTCGGGTAGGCAAATGTCCACCAACACGAATATCGGGGATATCTGTCAGATGGGGAATAGCGTACTCGAACTCCCTCACCTAGCGCTCGGTAGTAGATAGGCTTAGGAGGTACTACATGACCATTCGCATGGCCATTCCCGTTAGTTGCCGGGGCTCCATTTCCGTTTTCCATCCCTGCAAAATAATAACACTTTTCGGGTTAGAATTGTAGATCTCAGTCCATAACTTTTGATGATTACAAAACAACTGGATGTTACTAATATTCTTTGAAGAGATTGTTTCAGGATATTAGAACAAAAACAAGGTCAAAGATTTGAAACCAAAACAGGATCAAAAGATTGGCAAACTACTGAAATAGCTATCGGACGCATAAAAGGACCATATCGGACGGCCGACAATCATTGAGTAACTTCGGACGCATGAAGAACTCACACTCGGACGTCCGAAGACAATAAGCCAAGTCTTCTATGATCAATGACCTCGATCGGACACTCAATACCCAAGTACCGGACATCCGATAAACGTTGCGGTATTTCGGATGCAATGTACTGGGAGTATCGGACGTCCGAAAGAAATAAAGAAGGATCAACAAAGTTTACATCTTATCTTCGGACGTATATTGTGGAAGGACCGGACGTCCTAAGAATCTCAAGAAAATGTCCTGAACTCATTGCCTTGTTCCGACACAGAAAATCAGAATACCGGACGTCCGACACCACCAACGGCTAGTTGACTCTTCAGCTGCCCTCTATCCGTTGACAGCATTTATTGAAGATTTTTTTTGTCCCCTATAAATGAAAAATAGTCAACTACTTCAAAACAAGTTTTTTACACTTTAAGTTTACATCAAATCTTGAGTGATTCAAGTACAAGAATACTCCAAAAAGAAGATTTGTACTCTTAGTTGTGTAATCTTCTTTTAGCTTTTCAAGTGTGATTCAGTTTCTTCAATAGTGTAGCCTTGTGAGGGTTATCCGAGTGATTGTAAAACTTTCTTGCTTGATCAAGTGAGACTTGAGGCAAGGAGGAAGTGATCCTTCCTTTGTACATAAGAGATTGGTTGTAAATTGATCAACTTGAAGTAGCTTGGTATATAAAGTGATATTCAAACTTAAGTCAAGTTTGAAACTTGGTTTGCCTCTCTATCCCTTTACTTACTGTTTCGCAATATACATTGCTTATTTCTTCTACTTACAACTCACTTGTGTTAGTCCTTTAACTATTTCTTTGTGAGGACCTTGAGAAAAAAGGGTAGCAGGCTTCAGAAATAGTGTCTCATATCTCAGCCAGTTTTTATAGAACCTAATTCACCCCCCCTCTTAGGTTATTTTCGATCCTTACAATTGGTATCAGAGTTTGGTCTCATAGAGATTAAACTCAATCGACTTGGGAGTAAATATGACAACCAACAATGCCATGTTCTTTGAGGGACAATCTGTCACCAGACCTCCTATGTTCAATGGGTCAAATTATGTGAGTTGGAAGGAGAGGATGATCATTTTCTTACAATCTATCGATATTGAGTTATGATTTATTGTTAACGAGGGTCCATTTGATACCTCTATATTGATGATGATACCCATAGGCCGAGACCGAAAATAAGAAGTGAGTTGACTGCTGAAGATAGAACTCATCTTACTCTAAATGTCAAGGCTATGAATGTATTATATAGTGCTCTAGATTCAAATGAGTCCATTAGAGTCAAAGACTGCAGATCTGCGAAGGAAATTTGGGATAAATTTAGAGAAATTCATGAAGGAAGCGAGAATGTGAGAGAGCAAAAGAAATCCATCCTGGTCACAAAGTATGAATCCTTTATGATGGAATCTCATGAAAATATTGACAAGATGTACTGCAGATTCAATGATCTTATCAAGGATCTAGAAGTGCTTGAGAAAAACTACTCTCTAGGTGAGAAAAACAGAAAAATTCTGAATGCCCTATCAAAGGATTGGGAGAGCAAGGTGACCGCCATAGAGGAAGCTAAAGATCTGAATATCCTATCTATTGAATCAACTCTCTAACCTCTTATGAGCTAAAACTAAAATTCAAGGTGCAGGGAGAAGAAGACACAAAGATGAGGAGGAGTATTGCTTTGAAAGCTTCACAAGATGAAGAGGATACTGTCTCCCTGGATGGAGAAGACATAGAAGGTGTGATAGTGACTTTGCACTCATCACAAGAGCCTTCAAAAGAATACTCAATAAGAGGAGATTCAAAAAAGGTGGCTTGAGCAATCCCTTCCACAATCAGTCCAACAACTTGAGAAATAAAGGGAAACTAGAGTTTAACAAAAAATAAACTGATAAGTGTTTTGAATGCCGCCAACTTGGATATTATGCAAATGAGTGTCCAACAAAAAGGAAGAAGGAGAGCAAAGTTGAACAAAAACCAAGGTTCAACAATTTTCAGATCTCCTGGAATGACTGCAATTCAGAAGGTGAAGTCGAAGAAGAAGAGGAATCTGCCGAAGTGGCCTTCATGGCCATTGGTGATGAAGAGGTAACTACGTGTAACTCTCTAACTGATAGTGACAGTGAATCTGATGATGATGTGAATTCATTTTTAGAAAAAATGCACAACAGTTTGATAGAATCTTATGTCAGAAACAAAGAACTAAAACAGAAGATCAGCTTTCTAATTCAAGACAATGCAAATCTTTATCGACAAAACAAACACCAGAAAAATGAAAATGATAATCTGAAAAGGATTGAATTAGATTTGCATGCTAAACTCGAAAGAAAAACAAATTTCTGTGACATACTCAAAAATGAACAAAATAGTTTGAAAAATAGAATGAATGATCTTGGCCAGTGGCTTCAACATCAGAAACAGAATTACCTTCAAAGGAATGATAAAAAATCTCATTTTAGTACTCATCAGAACAAGTTAAATTATCATGCAAATGATTTTACCATTCATAGGAGATGTCAAGTCAGTTTTGTTAAATCTGTTCATTTGAATGATCCATCAACTATGTGCAGCTTTTGTTGTCAATTCGGTCACATGAATTGCAACTGTTATGTTAAGAAAAACATGAGAAATGGTATGAGATGCATGTGGATAGTTAGACATAATGCTAACTCTCACGGACCCAAAGACTAATGGGTACCAAATATTATCTTGTGAATTTTTGTGTAGGTGAACTTGGTAAATATTATTAAAGAATCAAAGTGGTTCATAGATAGTGGATGCTCAAGACATATGACCGGTGATGCATCACAGTTCATCAAACTCAAGCCAAAAGCAAGTGGAAAGGTTACATTTGGAGATGATAATAAAGCCAAAACTGTTGGAATTAGTGATGTGGGTAAGAATGGTCAAACTTTTGTTCACAATGTCCTTTTAGTTGACAACCTGAGCTATAACTTGCTAAGTGTCAGTCAATTATGTGATAGGAATTTGTTTGTGTTATTCAAAAAACATGAATGCCTTGTTCTTGACTCAAAGTTCAACATTGTTTTCAAAGGAAAAAGAGTTAATGACATTTATGTAGTTACTCTTGAGAAAGTTGATTCTTCCAGACTCAGTTGTCTCAAGGTAGTAAATAAAGATCCCTGGTTGTGGCACAGAAGGCTTTGTCATTTCAATATGGATTTCCTAAAAGAAATTTCCAAAAAGGATCTGGTTAGAGGGCTTCCAAAACTCAACTTTTGTAAAGACAGTATTTGTGATGCTTGCCAATTTGAAAAACAAGTCAAGGTATCTTTTAAACCCAAGATATGTGTTTCTAATTCAAAGCCCTTAGAACTCTGACATCTTGATCTTTTTGGTCCTACTCAAACCACAAGCCTTGGTGGCAAAAGATTCTGTTTTGTTGTTGTTGATGACTTTTCTAGATACACTTGGATGATATTTCTTGCACAAAAAGATGATGCTTTCAAAAACTTTGTTTCTCTGTTTGCTAAGGTTCAAAATCTGATTGGTTTGAAAATCATAAAAATCCGAAGTGACAACGGAACAGAATTTCGTTTTTGTGGCTTTCCAGAATTTTGCGACAACAATGGGATCACACATGAGTTTTCTATTGCTAGAGTTCCCCAGCAAAATGGAGTGGTTGAAAGGAAAAATAGAACCCTTCAAGAGGCTGCTAGAACCATACTTAATGGATGCAATTTACCAAAGTATTTTTGGACTGAAGCTATAAACACTGCTTGTTATACCATGAACAGAGTCCTTTTAAGACCAATCTTGAACAAAACTTTATATGAACTGTTGTTTGATAAAAAAACCTGTTGTTGGTTATTTTAAAGTCTTTGGTTGCAAATGCTTCATTCTAAACATCAAGGAGCATCTTGGTAAGTTTGATAAAAAATCTGATGAGGGGATCTTTTTGGGATACTGTGAAAATAAGAGA
>NW_020863716.1:0-104978 GCF_003713205.1 Coffea eugenioides
TTCTCTTCAATTAATTTGCTTTCAAAATAAATGATTGTTTTCATGTTACTGAGATTTTCATCATTGTCGTGTAAATAAAATATTCTTTCATCTGTTTTATAGTCTCCTTTATCTCTTTGAATTTATCAAATGGCAATCCCTATGATTTATTCAAGTTACCTAGATACCGAATGTTATAATTGATAGGCATTGGAAGTTAAGGAGATTTGGTGTAGTTCAAAGAGCAAAGTTGAGCTTTGCTACATTGAGGACTTATTGAATGGCAATCCCTGTGAATGACCTGGATACCAAAATTGCCTGGATACTAAGTGTTTTGTCAAGTTGAGAAAATATGATACGGTTCGCAGACTACATGGGAAAAGAACGTTCATATACTCATGTTTACACATTTCTTGAAGAAAGGGGGTGATCAGATGATGATGGCATTATCTGCTATTATGATTATTTTTATTTTTTGCAGGTTCGAATACCAAAAAGCAAAACTGGGATAAATTTTTGTCACCCAAGAATTGAAGGACTCGGACCGAGGAAAAGGTGAATCAAATCTCTAAGGAGGAGCAACCATGCCGTAATGCAAATTGAATGATCGGTTGCACAATAACTCGTTGAAACAGGGGCAAATTATTTTTGAAAAGATTCTCCGGAAAAAAAAAGAAAGTAAAAAAAAAAACAAATAAAAAAAAATCAATCAAAATCAAATTTAATTTCTTGTTGGTGAAGTCTCAGCGTCCGTCGCGCACCCTTCTACCCTTCTTCTTGATAAATCAAAATTTCTTATTTAATTTCTTGTTGGTGTGCTGGTGAAATCTCAACGTCAGCCACGCACCCTTCTATTCCTCCTTCTTGACAAAATTAATTTAATTTCTTGTTGGTGAAGTTTCAGTGTCCGCCGTGCACCCCTCCATCCTCCATTCTTGCCAATTTAATTTCCTTTATCCCCCTTCTTGACAATTTAATTTCTTGTTGGTGAAGTCTCAGCGTCCGCCGCGCACCCATCTATCCCCCCTTCTTGCCAATTTAATTTTCTCTATCCCCCTTCTTGACAATTTAATTTCTTGTTGGTGAAGTTTCAGCATCCGCCGCGCACCCCTCTACCCCCCTTCTTGACAATCACATTTAATTTCTTAACCAATGTTATGGCAGGCTTGGGTTGTATCCCACTGATCATTTTATGGAGTTGGATTTGGAATCTCGGTAGGTTTGGGAGTATTCCACTAACCGTTTTATCGAGTTGGATTGGGAAAGATATCGGCAGGTTTGGGAGTATCCCACTGACCATTTTTATCATGTTGGATTTGGTTGTTGAGGTTGGAATCTCGGTAGGATTGAGAGTATCCTACTAACCATTTTATCGAGTTGGAATATCATATTGGAGTTGGGATATCGGCAGGTTTGGGAGTATTCCACTGACCGTTTTATGGAGTTGGATTTAGAATCTCGGTAGGTTTGGGAGAATCCCACTAACCATTTTATCGAGTTGAAATCTCAGGTTGGAGTTGGAATGTCGGCAGGCTTGGGTATGTCCCATTGACCGTTCTATGATGTTAGAGTGGGAATGTCGGCAGGCTTGGGTATGTCCCACTCCCACTGACCGTTCTATGATGTTGGAGTTGGAATTTCGGCAGGTTTGGGTATGTCCCACTGACCGTTCTATGATGTTGGAGTGGGAATGTCGGCAGGGTTGGGTATGTCCCGCTGACCGTTCTATTATGTTGGAGTTGGAATTTCGGCAGGCTTGGGTATGTCCCACTAACCATTCTATCGACCGTTCTATCGTGTTGAATTTGGAGCCACGGCAGGACCGGATTTTATCCCGCTGACCTTTTCATGTTTCAATTTAAGGCAGAATAAATACAAGTAAGTATTTGGTGTCTGTGAGAACCATGAAAATAGATATATAAGCCAGTGCATATTTCATTTTGCATTTCTTTTATTCCTTAATAATTTCTAGCATTACTTTTACTTGTTCGCAATTAAGTACGTAAAAATAGGTTTATGTGAAAAATAATATAATTTTCCTAAGTTATGAAATTTCTTGGTTTTGCTAGATTAAATTAATATCTTTAGAGTTAGATTAAATTTTTCGCCTTAACATAAAATGTTAGAATACTTAAATTCCTTCATGCAAAATTAATGGTACTTGAGCCGATTAATCTTATTACTTTAAAATAAATTACTCGAAACTCAATGATTAATTCCAATTAGTTGCTAGCATTATAGGTTAAAAAGGAAATTTTTCACAATAAGTGCGTAAAAATAATTTTGTGTGCAAACTGACACACTTGTATTAGATTATTATTTCACTTGACTGTATATTACTAAATTGATAAATTTCGAGTTAGACTAACTCTATCTCTTGAGAATAAATGATTGGAAATTCTGATAACTAATTTAATCACTAAACAATGTTTGGAATTACTAGGAACCTTAATATTAAATTGTAATCGATAAATATTCGATAAAAATGGTTTAAGTATATTAGTGTATAATTAGGCTTTCAAATCACGCTTGGGGATAATTTTTGGAGTTAAGTTAGAAGGGAGAATTTAAGTAGAGGTTAGGAAGCAAAGTGAAAAGACTAAAATGCCCTTGCAACCATAACATTTCCATGCAAGCCAAACAAACCCTCTGACAGCAATTTCAATCACCGCAACTATCGGCCAATCACATTTTCTCCAATTCGATACGCAACCGATTCTTACACTCAATCCCTTCTCCTAAAACCGCGGCACCATATACCTTTCTCTCTATTTCACATCTCAAACCACAATTTCATTTTCCTCTGCACAAACTCTCCGCAAACCATTTCCTCTTCCTTCTTAATACCGAGATACCGCCTCTTCACCAATTCCATTTCCTCTGCACAATTTCACCGCAGCCACTACACTTCCTCTCCACAACCACATCTAATCTCCTCCTCTGCCTTGGACCGAGAGTAAAGGAGAGAGAGTTACCTTGTGAGCTGCATCCGAGAGCAAGGGAGGAGGGAACGCGAGCTGCAAAAAAAAAAAAAAAAAAAGAAATTTTCTGGTTCTGCCGTGAGCTGGAGTGAAATCAGGGAGCAAATTTTCGGTGAGCTTCACCATTCTACACCTCCATCTCCACCAACTCCAACCAACTGAACTCAACCTCACCACAACACCACTCCAGCCGCAACTCAAGAACCAGGACCAGCCGACCTGCGCTTGAAGCCGAGAGGAAGGAAAGAAAATTCTGGAATTTTCGTGTGTGAGCTTAGCTGGTATTTGAGGTAATTTCTGGACTAATTAGGTTGATTACTAGTAGAGAAAGCTATATCAGAGCTTGCATGTATGGATTGTTCAGTCGGTGGATGAAATCAAGCCATTAGAAAAATTCTGTTTTGGCTAAAAGTTTCTGCCGAGGAGCTGATTTGGAAATGTAGTTTTATTTCTGACTTCCTGCGATAATCTGAGCTCAATTAAGTGTTTAACCAATTAATAACAAGAAGGTTAAGTCGTCTAAGAACTTACATGTTGAGGTTAGGCATCCGGATGAGAGTTTTAAGAAAAGAATTTCTGTTGTGCGCAAGTTTTGGAGCTGCCGAGAGCTTAGCTTGTTTATTGCAGCCTGATTTGGTTTAATTTTGTTGTTTGAGCTTATAACCATAATTAGATAGTTAATAACAAGTTAATTAGGCTCTGCATGTAGTTAATTAGTTAGTTTAAACTAGAAAAATAAGAGCAAAGTGCAACCTGCCACACGCATGTTCATCCGAACCAAACTAGTATAATTTTAGAAAATCTTGATGTTGATGGCTGTTGTTTGAACTCGGTTTCTGAACTGGAAGTGTTTATTTTCTAGCTAAGTAATTGCATGAGGAAGTTGAGAGCTTAATAGCATGTTTTAACCCAGCAAATAAAATGAAAACAGAACATTTCTTCGTGCATGTTCATCCGTGGCTGATGGACAAATATCTGGATTTTTGCTGGATGATTATAGTTGCTGTGTGAATCCGGTTTTGAAGTGGAAATCTTTAATAGCTAGCTAAGTGTTTACATGCTGAATTTGAGTACCTAACACCATGTTTAAACCGAGGGAAAATTTGATCTAAAGTATATTAGTTGCTGGAAAATTTTGAAAGCCGCAAGGTTGAACCAGAAATTTCGGTTTGTCTTTGGAAAGTTTAATTGGTTTCTGGAAATTATTTTATTTTTCCCTTGGGATATAATGGTTTGGAAATGCATAAGAGTTGTAAGTTTTAAGTTGTGTAAGTTGTTTAGCAATGAAATATTTGATAAATTGGAAGATGGAACCAGAAAATGTTGGTATATAAATGCTGGAATTTCTTTTGTGGTAGCCGAAGGTTGAGTTGGAATCTCAACTTGGTTTTTAAATTTTTCTTTGAAACGTAATGGTTGGAAATGCCTGGAATATGTTGTTTTAGAGTTCTATAAGAAAGATATGGATGGTTTGAATAAAAATCTTATGGTGTTAAAAGAGAAAAAGGAGTTTTTCACAAGTGAAAAATGAGTTTTCAGATTTTCGGATTTCACTGACCAGTCTCAGTAAAATGCTTGTATCTTGGTGTAGGAAAATCCGTTTAAGGTGCCGTCAGTGGAATTTGAAACTAGAATCATAGGCCTTTGTTCTGTAGAAATTTCATATTTTTCCTCCATGTGTACTGCTGTCCGTGACTCCTCCAAGTAGACTGTCTGGTATGAATGTCCTGTTCCTTTGTGAAACTGAATTTTGATTTGGATCGAACATTTAGCTTACTTATGGTTTAAACTCTTGATTGAATTGTGGTTGGAAGTGATTGATGTTGTCAAGGGCTAATGATTGATGAAGCCCTTGGCCATTTGAATGATTTTATAAGTATTACTGGGTGATGAAATTTAATTGCTGGAATTTCTTGGAGGCCTTACCTTCATTTTTATTTAGTTAAGATGAGCTTGCTAAAAACCAAGTGCTAATGATTGACGAAGCCTTGGTCATTCCTTTTAATTTTATCAGAAATGCATCTGTTGAAATCTAGGGCTAATGATTGAAGAAGCCCTAGTGATTTGCTATGTGATTTTGCCATGTCGCCATATTTGATCCATAATATGATTTCGAAACGGAATCGAAGCTGTGGAAGTCGTTTCGACCTTGCGAACTCGAGTAACTGTGTTCAAACTAGTCAAAAATATTTTTCAGCTAGTATTAGATTATAAAACTCAATATCTAGTGTTTTGCCTAAATTTTCCAACCCGATAAATTCTTTTGGCTCAAACTAGCCTTGATATCTATAGTAAATAAATTCTCTAGCTTTTGAAAACCCTAAGTCTTATTTTAGTTCCCTTTTCTTTCATTAAGTTTTGCACTTGAATAGTTGTCGGTAGGAAAAGTTCCGAAATAAGAATTTTTAATAATTTTAGTTAAAAGCATAGAAGCTTGCTCGGCAAGAAATTTTATTTAGATAAATAGTTTTTAGGGATAATTTTTGCAAGAGTCGTAACTTTAAAGAAATGTTCAAAGTAACTTCCTAACGTGGATATTAAGAGGTTTGTCGACGTATTCAAGAAAATAATACTAGTTACCCTTTTATAAGGAAAAGTATCTCAAGGAAAACTATAGGAAACATTTCTTCTACTTTTGTCAAGTTTCAACCTAAAGAGATTCTTGATTTTTCTAAGGGAAAGTAAACTAGTAGTATATTAGATATACCTCGATATGTATAAGCTTAAAAACTGAGTAAAAACTTATAGTTTCAAAATTTGGTTTTTAGGATATTGTGAGGACGCGGAATTCGATTCCCAACTTGATATCTGAACTCCACTCTTGGTGAGTGTCCCTGCTTGTTCTTTTCCTACCTGATTTAAGTGCTTTCTAGACTCGATAAGTGATAATTTGCAAAACTAGTTTTTGATCCATCGAAGTGAGCGGTGTGTACTTTATCACACTAGCCGTTCGAGTGGTGACTTGCGTGAATCATTTTTCTCATGAATCCTTGAATCTAAATGTAGTTGCGTCGTTAGGTGAATCCCTCGACTTCTGAATCCAACTACGGAAATGTCGCTGGGTGAATCCCTCGACCAATTTCCTGAGGGTATACTAAAGTATACTGCTCCCAATTATCTAAGGGTATACGCAAGTATACTGCTTCCAATTATCTACGGGTATATCTCGAGTATAATGCGTCCTTAGTCGGTGAGCGGGCCCGGGACAGGGGAATGAATGGTGACGGGTTAGGTATCAAAATGAGACGCTCTACATGGATTATAAGTAGTGATAGTTGACGGAGGGTCAACTACGATAAATGGAGATCAAGCGAGGAAAATGGCTCCTGAGAGCCCATGTATCCTACCTTGTGCTGTTATACGCTTTCCTAACTGTGGAGGAGCTGAGTATCATGGTGGATACCCGACCGCATAGCCGATTTGGAGATTAGGCTAACTGCTGAGCATAATATGCTGGAGGCTGCTCGTTTGGAGATAGAGCGACAGAGGTCTAGGGTGACCCGACTAGCTGAGGGGATCCGTGATAGGAGTGCTGGCATCAGGGCTGATGCCGCTATGCTAGTGGACGAGGCCACTAGTTACCTTCAGGGCAACGAGCAGGCAGGCCCAGAGGAGGATCCGGCTGAGGACGTCGCTCCTGATAGCCCTGCTGAGGGTTAGGTTAGGTTGACTTGATAGTATTAGATATGTAGGATCAAGAAAGAGACCTTAGTTAAGTCATCAAATTTTGTCTAGGTGAATGACTTACTTCCGAGGCACCATATCCCTAATTTTTTGTTTAAGGAATTATCTGTATGTATTTTTGCTAACTTATGTGCCTTATTTTTGGAAATGTCCCAACTTGTTAATTGTATGACTGTTCCGCGGAAATATATGATAAGTGTTTCATTTCCTTTTCCTCTATTTCCATGTTGATTTTAATCACATAAAGAATATTAATAATGAAATATAAATAAACTTTTTGCCTAATTGTCTTACCCTTCAGTAATAGGCATAATTAGGCAATGGATCGCCAAGTAGTAGGAAGGAGCCGTGGGAGACCCACTAGACAACACCCGGAAGCGGGTGGTGACAGGGAACCCGAGGTCAATCGAGACCAAGGGCAAGAGGGCGGGGCCGGAGACGGAGTGGCCACCGCTATTAACCGTATCACTGATGTCCTAGAGCGCTTGACTGAACACCAAGCCGCTGGACCAGTGCATCACCCAGGAGGCCCACCTGATTCCGACGATCGGGCACTGGAGAGGTTTCTGAAGTTTGGACCTCCTAAGTTCTATGGAGGACCCGAACCTGAGATAGCTGAGGGATGGTGGGAGAGAATCTCCGACATCTTCGCAGCTTTAAACTACACGGAAGAGCGACAGGTGACTTTCGCCGCATTCCAGTTTGAGGGAGCTGCTCGCTCCTGGTGGAACCTGGTGAGGGTTACCTGGGACATGAACCATACTCCAAGGACTTGGGCAAACTTCACAAGGGAGTTCAATGCCAAATTTCTTCCACCTCTCATCCAAGAAAAGAGAGAGGATGACTTCATAAAATGTAAGCAAGGGGGGATGAGTGTCGCCGAATATGAAGTCCAGTTCACAAAGCTATCCCGATTTGCTCCCGAATTGGTAACCACGGAGCAAAGGCGTGTCAGAAGGTTTGTGCAGGGACTGAATGTAGAAATACAGGAAAGTTTAGCTGCCGTGAGGATAGATACTTTTGCAGATGCCGTCGAGAGAGCCCAGAGAGTTGAAGTAGCTAGAGCTCAAGTGAAATCTTTTCAGGCCAAGAAAAGATTTGCTCCTAGCAGTAGTCGGGAGCCGACGTATGGAAATGCTCCACCGGCCAAAGTGGGCCGAGGAACTAGTGGAGTGAATAGTCCTGGAGCACCGCGAGGTGCTCAAGCAAGAGGAACCGGGGCAAGGAATGCTGGGGGACGAAATAATGGAGCTAGAGTAGGACCGATGGGAAGAGGACAACCTAGGAATAACTCGCAAGGAGGCCGAGCAATAATTCCCCAAGTGACTTGTGTATATTGTAAGAAACCTGGCCATACTATAGATGGTTGCTGGAAGAAGCAAGGGAAGTGTTTGAGATGCGGAAGTAGCGAGCACCAAATTTCTGGATGTCCAAAAGTGCAGGAAGGGACTACTCCGAACGCTAGACCCAACACTTCTGGAGGGAGCCGGCCGACAGTTCCTGCCAGAGTGTATGCTATAGATGATCAACATGTACCTGATTCCTCGGAAGTCGTGGAAGGTACTCTCCCCATTTTTCATCGATTAGCTAAAGTGTTAATTGACCTTGGTGCAACTCATTCATTCGTAAATCCATCTTTTATGTCTGGAATAGATGTGAAACCTGTCAGATTACCCTTCGATCTTGAAGTTAGGACACCAATTGGTAATAAGAAGATAATCTCTAGCTTAGCCTATAAGAATTGTGAATTCTGGATTGGAGAGCGTAAAATGCTAGTGGATCTAATCAGTCTGGACATAAAAGGGTACGATGTTATCATAGGAATGGATTTCCTAGGCCAGTATCATGCTAAGCTTGATTGCCAAGCGAAAGTGGTAGAATTTTGTATACCTGGAGAAGCAACCCTGCGGTTAGATGTTAAGAGTAGGTTAGCATCATCTGCTATGATCTCAGGGATACGGGCGAGGAAAATGTTGTCAAAAGGAGCTCAAGGTTTCTTAGCCTTCTTGATTAATGCTCCCAGTGATCAAGTGAAGTTAGAAGATGTACTAGTGGTACGAGAATTTCCGGATGTTTTTCCCGAAGAGCTAAAGACTCTACTGCCGGAAAGAGAAGTGGAATTTAAGATCGACTTGGTGCCTGGAACGGCTCCAATTTCTAAAACTCCGTACCGAATGGCTCCTGCAGAGCTAAAGGAGTTGAAAATTCAACTGCAAGATCTCTTGGAGAAAGGTTTTGTGAAGGAAAGTGATTCACCGTGGGGAGCACCCGTTCTATTTGTTAAGAAAAAGGACGGAAGCTTGAGGTTATGTATCGATTACCGAGGGTTAAATGAGATTACAATTAAGAATAAATACCCTCTACCGTTGATAGATAGTTTGTTCGACCAACTGCAAGGGTCAGTAGTTTTCTCTAAGCTGGACTTGAGGCAAGGGTATTACCAGTTAAAGATTAAGAAGGAGGATATACCCAAGACTGCTTTTAGTACGAGATATGGACATTTTGAGTTCACAGTCATGCCTTTTGGTTTAACTAATGCACCAGCGGCATTCATGGATTTAATGCAGAGAGTCTTTAAGAAGTATCTGGATCAGTTTGTAGTGGTTTTCATCGATGATATCTTGATATACTCTAAGACTCGAGAGGAACATGTTAAGCACTTGGAGATAGTTTTGCAGATATTAAGGGAGCATAAGTTGTCTGCCAAATTCAGCAAGTGCGAGTTTTGGCTGGATGAAATATCTTTTCTAGGGCACAAGGTTTCCAAAGATGGAATTGCCGTGGATCCGGCAAAAGTTGAGGCCGTTATGAATTGGAAATAGCCAGAAACTCCAACTGAAATTAGAAGTTTCTTGGGATTAGCAGGTTATTATAGGCGATTTATACAGGATTTTTCAAAAATTGCTGGACCCATGACCGAGCTAACCAAGAAAGGAAATAGGTTCATTTGGACTCCGAAGTGCGAGTCAAGTTTTCAGGAATTAAAGAAGCGTTTAACATCCGCTCCTATTTTGGTGTTACCTGACGGGGAAAAAGGTTATGCCGTGTACTCCGATGCTTCTGGAGAAGGCCTAGGATGTGTTTTAATGCAAAATGGTAAAGTGATTGCCTACGCTTCCAGGAGACTGAAACCTCATGAACAAAACTACCCAACTCATGACCTAGAGTTAGCATCAGTGATTTTTGCCTTAAAGAAATGGAGACATTACTTGTATGGCGTGACTTTCGAGGTTTATACGGACCATAAGAGCCTCAAGTATTTGTTCTCCCAGAAGGAACTAAATTTGAGACAAAGGCGGTGGGTAGAATTTCTGGAAGATTATGACTGTTCAATTAATTACCACCCAGGAAAAGCTAATGTGGTAGCTGACGCTCTAAGTAGAAAGGCCCAAGTAGTAGGGTTAATGGTTAAAGAGTGGGATATGTTAGAAGAAATAAGTGGTTGGAACCCTCGCTTGGAGAAATTGAAGGTTTTATTTGGGAGCTTATCGTTAAAATCACCATTACTAGAGCGTATTAAGGAGGCTCAGAAAACGGACCCTATGATTTAGAAGAATTTGGAGAAAGTGCAAAAAGGGGAAACCCTAGATTTTAAATTAGGGTCTGAAGGTGTATTGAGGTTCCGAGATCGAATTGTGGTTCCGGCAGATGAAAAGATAAGAAAAGAAATTTTAGAAGAATCACATCGATCGAAGTATACTATACACCCAGGTGTGACTAAGATGTATCATGATGTGAAGGGATTATACTGGTGGGAAGGTTTGAAAAAGAACGTGGCCGAGTTTGTACAGAGATGCTTGATCTGCCAACAAGTAAAAGCCGAGCATCAGAAGCCCTCTGGTTTATTGCAACCGTTAGAAATCCCTGAATGGAAATGGGAACATATAACAATGGATTTTGTAACGGGATTGCCTAGAAGTCAAAAAGGATTTGATGCAATTTGGGTAATAGTTGATCGACTCACTAAATCTGCACATTTCCTACCCGTAAGCATGAGCTTTTCTTTGGAAAAACTGGTCAAGTTGTACACAGAAGAGATCCTAAGATTACATGGTATCCCTGTAAGTATTGTGTCTGATCGAGACCCAAGGTTTGTCTCGCGTTTTTGGCAGAAATTTCAGGAGTCTTTGGGGACCAAGTTGAAATTTAGTACTGCTTATCATCCCCAAACCGACGGGCAGTCGGAAAGAACAATTCAAACTTTGGAGGATCTGCTGAGGTCGTGTATATTGGATTTTGGAGGTAAATGGAGTAATTATATGACCTTAGTAGAATTTGCGTATAACAACAGTTATCAAGCCTCCATTCAAATGGCACCTTATGAAGCTTTGTATGGGAGAAGGTGTCGATCTCCGATTCATTGGGATGAAATAGGAGAGAATAAGATTGTAGATCCAACAGCGATACCTTGGATAGAAGAAGCCCAGGAGAAAGTGAAACTAATTAGAGAAAGGCTTCAAACCGCTCAGAGTAGACAAAAGAGCTACGCCGACACAAGGAGGAAAGACTTGGAATTCGAAGTAGGAGACAAGGTCTTCCTAAGAATTAAACCCTTGAAGGGCGGAGTAGTGTCTAAGAAAGGTAAGAAGCTGAAGCCAAGGTATATCGGACCTTTCGAAATTTTGAAGCGAGTTGGGAATGTAGCATATCAGCTGAAGTTACCCGCAAGCATGGCTAAGGTTCACGATGTATTTCACGTTTCCATGCTTAAGAAATATTATTCCGACCCAAGTCATGTGCTGCCACTGGAGGGAATTGAAGTGGATGAGACGTTAACGTATGAAGAGGGACCAGTCAAGATTTTGGAAAAAGAAGTAAAGGAGCTGAGAAATAAGGAAATTCCTCTAGTAAAGATTCTATGGAGAAATCATGGACTTGAGGAAGCAACTTGGGAATTGGAGGGAGAAATGCAGAAAAAGTACCCTGATTTATTTCCTTAGAAAGTATGAATTTTGAGGACAAAATTCTTTGTAAGGAGGGGAGGATGTGAGAACCCTGAAAATATATATAAGCCAGTGCATATTTCATTTGCATCTCTTTTATTCCTTAATAATTTCTAGCATCACTTTTACTTGTTCGCAACTAAGTATGTAAAAATAGGGTTATGTGAAAAATAATATAATTTTTCCTAAGTTATGAAATTTCTTGGTTTTGCTAGACTAAATTAATATCTTTAGAGTTAGATTAAATTTTTCGCCTTAGCATAAAATGTTAGAATACTTAAATTCCCTTATGCGAAATTAATGACACTTGAGTCGATAATCTTATACTTTAAAATAAATTACTCGAAACTCAATGATTAATTCCAATTAGTTGCTAGCATTATAGGTTAAAAAGGAAATTTTTCACAATAAGTGCGTAAAAATAATTTTGTGTGCAAACTGACACACTTGTATTAGATTATTATTTCACTTGACTGTATATTACTAAATTGATAAATTTCGAGTTAGACTAACTCTATCTCTTGAGAATAAATGATTGGAAATTCTGATAACTAATTTAATCACTAAACAATGTTTGGAATTACTAGGAACCTTAATATTAAATTGTAATCGATAAATATTCGATAAAAATGGTTTAAGTATACTAGTGTATAATTAGGCTTTCAAATCACGCTTGGGGATAATTTTTGGAGTTAAGTTAGAAGGGAGAATTTAAGTAGAGGTTAGGAAACAAAGTGAAAAGACTAAAATGCCCTTGCAACCATAACATTTCCATGCAAGCCAAACAAACCCTCTGACAGCAATTTCAATCACCGCAACTATCGGCCAATCACATTTTCTCCAATTCGATACGCAACCGATTCTTACACTCAATCCCTTCTCCTAAAACCGCGGCACCATATACCTTTCTCTCTATTTCACATCTCAAACCACAATTTCATTTTCCTCTGCACAAACTCTCCGCAAACCATTTCCTCTTCCTTCTTAATACCGATATACCGCCTCTTCACCAATTCCATTTCCTCTACACAATTTCACCGCAGCCACTACACTTCCTCTCCACAACCACATCTCATCTCTTCCTCTGCCTTGGATCGAGAGTAAAGGAGAGAGAGTTACCTTGTGAGCTGCATCCGAGAACAAGGGAGGAGGGAACGCGAGCTGCAAAAATTTTCTGGTTCTGCCGTGAGCTGGAGTGAAACCAGGGAGCAAATTTTCGGTGAGCTTCACCATTCTACACCTCCATCTCCACCAACTCCAACCAACCGAACTCAACCTCACCACAACACCACTCCAGCCGCAACTCAAGAACCAGGACCAGCCGACCTGCGCTTGAAGCCGAGAGGAAGGAAAGAAAATTCTGGAATTTTCGTGTGTGAGCTTAGCTGGTATTTGAGGTAATTTCTGGACTAATTAGGTTGATTACTAGTAGAGAAAGCTATATCAGAGCTTGCATGTATGGATTGTTCAGTCGGTGGATGAAATCAAGCCATTAGAAAAATTCTGTTTTGGCTAAAAGTTTCTGCCGAGGAGCTGATTTGGAAATGTAGTTTTATTTCTGACTTCCTGCGATAATCTGAGCTCAATTAAGTGTTTAACCAATTAATAACAAGAAGGTTAAGTCGTCTAAGAACTTACATGTTGAGGTTAGGCATCCGGATGAGAGTTTTAAGAAAAGAATTTCTGTTGTGCGCAAGTTTTGGAGCTGCCGAGAGCTTAGCTTGTTTATTGCAGCCTGATTTGGTTTAATTTTGTTGTTTGAGCTTATAACCATAATTAGATAGTTAATAACAAGTTAATTAGGCTCTGCATGTAGTTAATTAGTTAGTTTAAACCAGAAAAATAAGAGCAAAGTGCAACCTGCCACACGCATGTTCATCCGAACCAAGCTAGTATAATTTTAGAAAATCTTGATGTTGATGGCTGTTGTTTGAACTCGGTTTCTGAACTGGAAGTGTTTATTTTCTAGCTGTCGCGCCCCACTTTTCGATTCGAGTGATGATGTGATGTGATGTGCGAAGTGTGGTGTGAACGTGTGCAACATGAAAAGTAAATAGGCCATGGGACTTTGGAAAGCGACGATTTGGCCAAATGAAAATTTAAAAAGGGTTTTTTAAATATGAAAACGGAGTCGCCACTTGGTATAGATTTGGGGTGTACCAAGTCACCCAAAAAGATGTTTTTTTAAAAACAAAGTAGTAAAACCCTTTTTAAAACGACTCCTAGTCCACGTAAGCCAAAGAAAAAGGTTCGGGGGTCACGTTTGACAAAGGGGAAGGCAAGGATAGAATCCAAGGCACCCCTTTGACCTAGCCAAGGCTAGTTGCGCGACTTAACCTTACCTTTCCTAATTTTCTACCCAATATATGTTCACACGTTGGATATGACTATATGAATGCAAAACGGAAAGAGAAATGCAATCCTAAATTCTACGATGTCTCTCGTGAGGCTTTTGGTCCCAAACCACATGAATTGTGGCGGCCAACAAAGGAAAACCTCATAGAGGTCGATTAATGCAAATGAGACCCAAGTGTGCAAGTGTGAAAGTGTATGAAAGAAATTAAAAATCCAAGTGTTTGTGTGCAAGTGTATGAAAAGGTGCACGTGTGCAATTGTATGAAAATTCCAAGTGTTTGTGTGTAAGTGTATGAAATATAGTGATAAGTGCATATAGGTGTAATTAAATGCAATTTTGTGAAGTAGAAATCAAAATGAACAATAAGGAAAGGAAAATGTGAATTGAAAAGAATGAGTGAGTGATAAATGAGAATGAATGAACCTAAGGGAATGCATCAGGTCGGGTATGGGAATGACTCCTAACTTGTCGACTTCGATTTTCCCTTTGATTAGAAGGTAAAACTAGCGTGCTAAGGCTATCGAGTAGCCACACTCGCTCGTTTCCCTTATCAGAAGGGGACACTCAAGCAAAATGAACCCTATAACTATCATGACATGCAAAAATCCTAAAATGAAGGGAAAGGGGGTTCGAGGAGCATGCCAAGTGATAAAACTAAGAAAAATGCATGATATGTGGTGAACAAGCAAATGATGTGCTAACGAGGGGAAATCCCTAAGGGTCTAGCGTTGGACTAGCCCATTCTATGAATTCCGACTAGCGTTGGACTAGCGGAAACGTACATTCATCCATTCCATTCATTCATGGCTATGAAAGCAAGTAGACATGCCAAAATACTCGTAAACACATAGCACATAGCATTTAGCATGCTCGACTAGATGCAAGAGCCTAATAAAGCAATTTAACATGTAATAACAAAAGCAAGCAACCAAGGGGAAGGGGAAATGGACCAGATGCTCTCCGAGCCCTATCTATTACAAGCCAAGAGGTGTACACATACCCCATAAAAGCATAAAGGGAAAGGGGAAGTGGACCAGATGCTCTCCGAGCACTATCTATTACAAGCCAAGAGGTGTACACATACCCCATAAAAGCATAAAGGGGAAGGGGAAATGGACCAGATGCTCTCCGAGCCCTATCTATTACAAGCCAAGAGGTGTACACATACCCCATAAAACTTAAATAAAAGTAAAAGCAAGTAAATGCATGCAAGGAGGTAAGGAAAGCGAAGTAGACATGCATATTCACATAACACGTAGGAGCACGTAGGGTCAAATGAATTGCAAATAAAGGGGTAGAATGTACCTCCCTTGAATCGACGCCCTAATGTAGTGAGGTTACTAATTTACCCTTCGGTAAGGATCTGGTGGTGATGGAGAACTGAAGTGATGGCAGTCGTGGAGGCTAATAGTTCCGACAGCTCCTCTGCTTCTTGGGGAAGTAGTGCCAGACCTCTTCTCCTCTTTGCTCTCTCCCCCTTTCAGTTATGGTTGGGAAAAGATCGAAACTTTCTCCTCTTCCTCGCTTTCTTTTGGTTTCAATCCTTTTCTCCCTCTTTAGCCGTTAACCTCCTCTATGCTTCCCTCCACGGTCATCTCTCCTCCTCTTACACTAGCTCTCTGTGCTTTGTTTTTGCCCTGAAAACCCCTTCTCACCAAAAGAAACCTCCCCCACGGCTGAGCCTTCTCTTACCTTTTATATCTACTTCCCGATCTCCTAAACCCTCATCTCAACGATGAGGATGAGGGACAAGGACAGGCCCTCACATCCAGCCCTCCAAAGGGCAAGCCTGGCCGTCCTTTGCACGCTGCAAAAAATTGCAGCGTGCATGCTGCGACAATTTTTTTCTTTTTTTTTTTTTTTTTTCAAGAAAACTAATACAACTTGATAATTACAGAAATGATAAAATAAATAATAACAAAATTACACAAACCAGGTAATAATAATTATAACAAAACAAAAATAATTTTAAACAAAACACTAAACAAAATGGCCATTTTTTAATTTTCAATTTTTCTCTTTTCATCATTTTCTTTCTCTCAAAATAACTTAATAAAAATAACTAAAGTGCCCAAAGATTGAATTTAAAGAAATAAACATATTTTTGTGAACAAATTTTCCTTTTTCCTTTTTCCTTTTTCTTTTTTTTTTCATTTTCATTTTTCTTTCAAGAAAGCATTGAATAAAAACAAAATGACTAAAATGATTTTTCTTTTCTTTCTAAAAACTCTATAAACTTAAAAACTAAAAAAAAAACTAAAAACTAAAATCTAAAACTTAAAAGTGATTAAAAACCTGAAATGACAAAATAAAAACTGAATAGACAAACTAAAAGGGCAAAATGAATAAAACTAAAATAAAATAACAATTAAAAATGCAAAACACACAACAATGAACTAAATGCAAGCGATCTAAAATAAAAATCATGAAGTAAATGCCACATACAAATTATTCAAAATTTGGTGTCTACACTAGCTAAGTAATTGCATGAGGAAGTTGAGAGCTTAATAGCATGTTTTAACCCAGGAAATAAAATGAAAACAGAACGTTTCTTCGTGCATGTTCATCCGTGGCTGATGGACAAATATCTGGATGATTATAGTTGCTGTGTGAATCCGGTTTTGAAGTGGAAATCTTTAATAGCTAGCTAAGTGTTTACATGCTGAATTTGAGTACCTAACACCATGTTTAAACCGAGGGAAAATTTGATCTAAAGTATATTAGTTGCTGGAAAATTTTGAAAGCCGCAAGGTTGAACCAGAAATTTCGGTTTGTCTTTGGAAAGTTTAATTGGTTTCTGGAAATTATTTTATTTTTCCCTTGGGATATAATGGTTTGGAAATGCATAAGAGTTGTAAGTTTTAAGTTGTGTAAGTTGTTTAGCAATGAAATATTTGATAAATTGGAAGATGGAACCAGAAAATGTTGGTATATAAATGCTGGAATTTCTTTTGTGGTAGCCGAAGGTTGAGTTGGAATCTCAACTTGGTTTTTAAATTTTTCTTTGAAACGTAATGGTTGGAAATGCCTGGAATATGTTGTTTTAGAGTTCTATAAGAAAGATATGGATGGTTTGAATAAAAATCTTATGGTGTTAAAAGAGAAAAAGGAGTTTTTCACAAGTGAAAAATGAGTTTTCAGATTTTCGGATTTCACTGACCAGTCTCAGTAAAATGCTTGTATCTTGGTGTAGGAAAATCCGTTTAAGGTGCCGTCAGTGGAATTTGAAACTAGAATCATAGGCCTTTGTTCTGTAGAAATTTCATATTTTTCCTCCATGTGTACTGCTGTCCGTGACTCCTCCAAGTAGACTGTCTGGTATGAATGTCCTGTTCCTTTGTGAAACTGAATTTTGATTTGGATCGAACATTTAGCTTACTTATGGTTTAAACTCTTGATTGAATTGTGGTTGGAAGTGATTGATGTTGTCAAGGGCTAATGATTGATGAAGCCCTTGGCCATTTGAATGATTTTATAAGTATTACTGGGTGATGAAATTTAATTGCTGGAATTTCTTGGAGGCCTTACCTTCATTTTTATTTAGTTAAGATGAGCTTGCTAAAAACCAAGTGCTAATGATTGACGAAGCCTTGGTCATTCCTTTTAATTTTATCAGAAATGCATCTGTTGAAATCTAGGGCTAATGATTGAAGAAGCCCTAGTGATTTGCTATGTGATTTTGCCATGTCGCCATATTTGATCCATAATATGATTTCGAAACGGAATCGAAGCTGTGGAAGTCGTTTCGACCTTGCGAACTCGAGTAACTGTGTTCAAACTAGTCAAAAATATTTTTCAGCTAGTATTAGATTATAAAACTCAATATCTAGTGTTTTGCCTAAATTTTCCAACCCGATAAATTCTTTTGGCTCAAACTAGCCTTGATATCTATAGTAAATAAATTCTCTAGCTTTTGAAAACCCTAAGTCTTATTTTAGTTCCCTTTTCTTTCATTAAGTTTTGCACTTGAATAGTTGTCGGTAGGAAAAGTTCCGAAATAAGAATTTTTAATAATTTTAGTTAAAAGCATAGAAGCTTGCTCGGCAAGAAATTTTATTTAGATAAATAGTTTTTAGGGATAATTTTTGCAAGAGTCGTAACTTTAAAGAAATGTTCAAAGTAACTTCCTAACGTGGATATTAAGAGGTTTGTCGACGTATTCAAGAAAATAATACTAGTTACCCTTTTATAAGGAAAAGTATCTCAAGGAAAACTATAGGAAACATTTCTTCTACTTTTGTCAAGTTTCAACCTAAAGAGATTCTTGATTTTTCTAAGGGAAAGTAAACTAGTAGTATATTAGATATACCTCGATATGTATAAGCTTAAAAACTGAGTAAAAACTTATAGTTTCAAAATTTGGTTTTTAGGATATTGTGAGGACGCGGAATTCGATTCCCAACTTGATATCTGAACTCCACTCTTGGTGAGTGTCCCTGCTTGTTCTTTTCCTACCTGATTTAAGTGCTTTCTAGACTCGATAAGTGATAATTTGCAAAACTAGTTTTTGATCCATCGAAGTGAGCGGTGTGTACTTTATCACACTAGCCGTTCGAGTGGTGACTTGCGTGAATCATTTTTCTCATGAATCCTTGAATCTAAATGTAGTTGCGTCGTTGGGTGAATCCCTCGACTTCTGAATCCAACTACGGAAATGTCGCTGGGTGAATCCCTCGACCAATTTCCTGAGGGTATACTAAAGTATACTGCTCCCAATTATCTAAGGCTATACGCAAGTATACTGCTTCCAATTATCTACGGGTATATCTCGAGTATACCGCGTCCTTAGTCGGTGAGCGGGCCCGGGACAGGGGAATGAATGGTGACGGGTTAGGTATCAAAATGAGACGCTCTACATGGATTATAAGTAGTGAGAGTTGACGGAGGGTCAACTACGATAAATGGAGATCAAGCGAGGAAAATGGCTCCTGAGAGCCCATGTATCCTACCTTGTGCTGTTATACGCTTTCCTAACTGTTTAAATTTGCTAATTTATTTATCGCTGTTTGATATTATGTGATTGCATGTTTTGGGGCACCACTGAGCTTTAGCTCACCCCACGTTTATTGTTTTCCTTAACAGGTTCTGGAAACTGAAAGCTTGGATGCTTACTTATGATTTCCTTTTGGAATGTATTTGAATACTATGACTTATTTTGTGGGCTGTAATGCGTAAATAGGGATGATGTACTTTCCTTTTTGGATTGCCACTTGAAGCTGGAAAATGTGTAAACCCTAATTCGATTGCTGGGCTTGTAAGTTTGTAAAAGGGATTTATGTAGTTATCTATCCGGATTGGTACGACTTTATACTTTGGCACGTAGCACGTGGGACGGTTAAGAGCCTCGACTGGCTATTTTTTTTTATCACTGCTATCTCTGAAGTTAATGTGATTTTAGGGATGATCTTATTCGGGGAAAAAATGGTTTTACCATAGATTAGGTTGTTCTTCGAAAGGATTTGGGTTAGAATGCTTGCGTGAGTCCTGGCGAGAGTTAGGCAGACGGCCCGCCAACCCTTTGGTTCGCCTTAGGGGGAAGTGGGGTCGCCATAGTGTCTACGTTTTTGTCTCGAATTTCTTCGAAACTCAGACAAAGAGGGGTAAGGTGTAAACACCAAATTTTTATTTTTAGCCTTATTTATTATTATTTATTTTTCTTGTTTTTATTGTAATTGATTAAATGATAGTATGTGGCGGCCCCACTTCTCCCTAAGGCGAACCAGAGGGTTGGCGGGTCGCCTGCCTAGCTCTCGCCAGGACTCACGCAAGCAAACCGACTAATTTTCCACGTATAATGTGACAACCCCACCTCACCCTAAGGCGACCGCCTGCCCAGCTCTCGCCAGGACTACGGAGTTGAATCACACAAATCCGATATTACGCGAGATAGGACCCAAAAGAAATGAACAATTGAAGACCGCCAAGCTTAAACATGGGAAAAACGCTTTCATATATACATGTCGCTAGGTTTACAATTCAAATGGAACCAGTGAAACGAAATACATTTAGGGTTTGCTCATTCTCGAGGAGCTATACAAAAGAACAAAAGATTTTCTAACTAGCTCAACTCGCTTCTCAAAATCATGATTTCCAAAAGAGGTTCCTGTAAGGAAAACAAAGATAACGAGGAGGGGGTGAGCTTACGCCCAATGAGGTACCAAACATGTAGCAGAAAAATCAGGTATTTCACATTATACAAACCAGATACACATGCTCGCTATAAAGTAAGACAGGTAAACACAGGAACTCAAATAGGAAGGATACAGGTGGCTCTCAGGAGCCAGCTTTCCAGCGCAGTACTTGATCCAAGCCGGTTGACTCTCCGTCAATGTATATAGAACCAACACGTCCGTAGACCCCACTTTACACAAAATTCCGTCCACCAAACACCCCTTTACCGGGCCCGCTCACCTCAACAGAAACAGAAATGGTAATACTCGAGTATACCGGAATCAAGGGTCTCAATACCCAAAGATCCCAAAACAGACTACCGTGGTTCGTTATCTAATCGTCCAGGCCCTTGCCGGCCCGACTCGAATAACTTAGCCACAGGATTTGAGCTCATAGGTCACAGAAAGGTCGTTGGTTACAAGTTTCCAAACGACGTCCGAGCAGATACAGATACAGATACAGATTCAGATTGACACCAAAATTGGCATATGAACAGACAAGAGAACGAGTGTGATAAAGTACACCCTCGTCTCAAACAAATTAAACAGATTGCAGAGCAGAAATCAAGTTAAACAGCAATGGAGGGGAGTGGTACACTCACCAGTTCAAGTACAGATACCTCAAAAGTTTTCACTTCGGATTGGCTTTAATCGCCAAGAAACCCTAAAATAATCAAAGTAAACCAATTGAAGGTTTTACATCCAGAATCGAGTAAACAAAATGCACATGTGAGGCTCGACTACTAGTCGTATGCCTCACCAAATAATTACTAATGCAAGGGTACAAAACATGATTTTCTTGGAAACGAAAAGGTAACATGAAGACCTAGGCGCAAACAACCCAAAAGCCCTTCGCTCAAATCGCAAGTCAATCCAACTAGCCTTCAAGTAAAATTTCGGCAGCACATCCCTTGTTTTTACCTATTTTCCAGCCATCATGGCTTCATTATATCCTCAAATCAGTCCCAACATCTCACACAAAATTCATCTCATTTCCCAAAAGCCGTTCACTAAGCTCAAAGTAGTACAAGTACAAAAGTTAGCTAGGAAACGACCGGAATGAAAGCAAGCCCTAAAACATGCAAGCAAGTACAATGAGACTCAATAACGAATCATAAACCAATGCCAAATATGACCCCAATAGGGTTCCATAAGCATACACAAAAACTAGAGGAAACCAGAAAATTCGGACATGCAATTAGCTTTGGCCCTGAAAAAAACAGTTTTTGTCCTCATTTTGCGGTAATGGCACCAATTTCACTAAGATTATCGGATGAAGGTGTAAGACCCACCATATCGAAGCTAAAAGACAGGGCTACAACATCACAGAAGGTCACTCAACCCAGTTTTGAGTGCAAACAGGTCAAAAATGCAAGATACTACATCAAAAACGTAAAACAGATTCACCAAAACGCATTCTAGCGGAAACATCATAACTCAGGCTATCCAAGTCCAAATCCAGAAATTCCAAAACCAGCTGAAAGCTAAGAAACAGGGATAAATTTCATCAGAAGGTCTCAACAACCAATTCGGAAGCAATTCCAGCCAAAACAACCAATTACAGGCGCAGTTCTTACATTCGGGTAAAACCAGAACAGCAATAGTAATTTCAACTTATCTCATTCTACACTACTCCGATTGACCTGAAATTTTGCAGTCACCTATAAAATGTCATTCCCTACAACTTTCATGTTTTAAGCCAAGGCCAATTCGGCCTCTAACTAGGAGCTAAAAATTCGGGCAGAATGCTCCCTCAAGAACCCTAATTTTCTGAAATTTCTTCCAAACCAGAAATTGGTTGCAATTAATCACTTTTTCCACCTCCTAGAGTCATTATATACCATTTCTAATCATCATAGATAGCCACACAATCATGCTTATATTAAAACAGAAAAATCCCCAAAAATAATAAAACTTCATCATTTCAACCACAAATCAAGAAGTAATCCATAAACTTGCATCTCATACTACCACTAAGCATGATTTAAGCATCAATTTAAGGAGGAGGGTGGTTCTTCACCACTTACCTTAGAAACAAGAGAGAGAGAGCTATTGGTCACCTTAACTTTCCAAACAACTTCACCAATCACTTCAAAATCACCAAGTGGAGGAGTTTTGTGGAGCAAAACCAAAATTAAACGGTAGGAGTGGAAGATTGAGCAAGTTTGGATCAAATTTTTGGAGAGCTTTTCTTTTCTTTTCTCTCTAATGAGGGCCGGCTATGAGCTTGATATTTGTGGGGATTTTTGGGTCAAATTTTTGAGTTATTTTGGTAAAATGGTAAAAGCATGAATAGGAAGTCAAAAGTAGGATTTAATCTCTAAGTGACACATGTCACTTGCATTAATTGCTTGCCTAACTTTTGTCTCTCTTATACCAATCCACTTAACCTCTTCTCATTAATTCTTAACACCTGATAAATTAATTCCAGTATCCAAAACTTAACCTAGTTGACCGAAATTTTCCGAACTTTTCGCACTTGTGGGTCCCACGTCCGGTATACGCTCTTAATTTCTCAAAACCTATTCGATACTAGAAAAATCATCTAAAAACTATATTTACTCATCAAAATTATCTAGAAAATTTTCCAGGTATAAAAAGTGCAGAAAACAAGCCATTGAAGATAAGAAAACCTAGAAAGATAATAAAACCTAGAAAATGAAAAAGTTACGGGTTCTCACATATAACCTAAACTAAAACACCATACGACACCCGAACAAGCCAAACCTTTACAACCAGAATACCAAGAACACATTAACTTCAGAGATAACATTGCCATTGGACATCTGAATGTTCACTCATAAACACATCTCCAACCAGTTCAACACATAACTACAAATATACATATTACAAACCACACAACGAATTCATAAAGTTCAAATAAATTTATAAAAGTCAAAGCTTAGGGTTTGAACTTTTCCACCTTCAAGTGGCAACCCAAAACAAAAGATACATAGACGTTTCAACACAACAGTTACAAAAGCTAAAAATAAGCAGACTTCAAATCTCTCGAATTCCAAAACCTGTTAAGGAAAACAAATATCGTGTGGTGAGCTTAAGCTCAGTGGTGCCCCAAAACATGCAATCATATAACACAAATAGTAAATCATAACTTCAAACTTAAATTCAGCAAGTGGAAAAGCCTATAACAGCACAGGGTAGGATACAGGGCTCTCAGGAGCCATTTTCCACAAGCTTGATCAAAATTAATCGTAGTTGACCCTCCGTCAACTCTCACTATCTAAGGTCCATGTAGATTCATTATTTTTTTTTTCTTAACACGCTTCAACCAACTTACTCCCACCAGGTACTCGAGTATACCTTTTTGTAAACTAGTCGAGAGATTCACCCAACGACGTCACAATTATAAACTAGTTGAGGGATTCACCCAACGACGTCACAACACGTTTTTACCAAGTTAGGATAAGAAGCCCTCCCACCCTAAGGTGTGGTACATTCCCCTGCCTGGTAGATTAGTTGACGAGTCCACGCTCCAGTCAACATTTGCAAGATATTCGAGAAAACATTTCAAGCAAGTCACCCCTCGAAAGGCTAGTGCGATAAAGTACACACTGCCACTTCGATGGTTCAGGAAAACCACTTTCCAATTATCACATAACAAGTCAAGAAAGCACTTTAACACTTTAGCCATAGAACAAGCACGAACACTCACCAACAGTGAAGCTCAAAAGTCAAGCTGGGAATCGAAGTCCACGTCCTCGCTAAACCCTAGAAAACCAAGTTTTAAAAACTATAAGTTTTACTATACGAACTCTTGGTTTAAATACAAAAGATTATCTGGTATAAAACTAATTTATTTTCTCGGAATAACTCAATAAATCTCTTAGAATTAAAGCTAGTAAAGTAATAAAATATTTCGGATGATTCCTTTAAAGCTACTTTTCCTTCCAGAGGTGCCACTAAAACCAAATTAATTCAAACAAGTTTTCTTGCTGAACAAGTTTTCTAAGCCCCTTTTTTTTAATTATTAAACTCTCACACTTTTAACAATTTTCCTCAAAACAACTAGCCAAGGATAATTTCACGAAAAACTTAAAGTTTGGAAATTAATACAATTACTTCTTAAAAGTAATAAAGCTAGTTTGAGCAAAGAAAAGACTTAACTAGTTGTCAAGGTTTTAAAAAATCCCGACATTTACTTTAATGTTAACGTACTATACTCAACTTATATAAATCGATATTAAGATAAGATATTTCAATAAAGCTTGATAAAAAATACTCGAATTCAAAAGACCAAAACGGACTTCAGAATTCCAACTCATTTGCACTTAGAATTCCAAGTCACCAATATAGTAAAATCACAATCCAAACATCAATTTCACTAGGGCTTCATCAATCATTAGTCCTAGGTCTCAACAGATTCAATTCCAAACAAAATTCAACAAAGTAAGTCCAAAGTATCAAACAATCCCAAATCACAAACCATGGACCTTCCAAGTACATTTCAGCCAACTACTTGAACAAATTCACCAAAAATTAACTCTTGCGAAAATTACTCAAATGGCCAAGAGCTTCATCAATCATTAGCTCTCGGCATCAAACAAATATTTCTTACAACAAGTCAACTAGAGCTTTAACTCCAACATAAAAGAAGTTCACAGTTAGCTTGCTCACAAATTCCCTTAGAAATTCAGATTTTCATTTCTTGTTTCGACGATCAAGAAAAAAAATTCCAACAATTGCCAAATCCAAATGTCCATTAAATCTCCATCTTTATTTGCTTGAAACATCAAACACGTAACACACATTCTGTCAAACATGACTTGGAGCAAAGAATAGAAAATTCCAGGTACAAGCTGAAATTCCGGCTTCACTCCCTCGGATATCAAAGAAATTTTCCAGCACTTAATCGGTCATTAATCCGAATTTTCTTCGGCTGAATCATTGTATTAAGTACTCAAAACTAACATGCATGACTAATTAATGGAATTACTATCAGTTCTAGTCCAGAACAGGTTCGGTCATCAGCAACATTCATCCACAAATCTAGAATTTGTTCAACTGTTTTCGGATGACTTGCATGCAGTAGATTTTTGCTTCATTTTTTTTTAATCCGAACTGATTAACCTCATGCATAGCATGGTCATCTAGTTTCTAGTTAGCTAAACACCTATCTAAACTCAGATTATCACGATCGAACAAATTTCAGCTACATTATCCAATTAAATCTCTCGGCCAACCCATTTTCTTCACATCAGATTTTCCTATGTTACAATTTAACATCCGGGCGCACAAACATCACATGCAAGTCCATAGCTGACCTCATTTGTCTATAATCAGCTAATTTCAATTCAGAAATTACCTCAAATAGAGCTCACTCACGCGACCAGAAAGTTGAAATTTTTTTTTCCTCTCCTCTCGGCTTTGCTCACGCACACGAGGATGGTTGGTCCGAGTTCAGTGGTTGCATCTGTGGTGGTTGTGAATGAATTGATCACGGCTGGTTGAGGGTGAAGAATGAAATGGCAGCTCTCGGTGGTGATGGAGGAAGTAATGAAGCTCGCACGGTTATCTCTTGCTCTCACCCTCTCTCGGACAGTTCAAGGTTCGCAACTCGCACAGCTCTCTCTCTGGTTTCCTCTCGTCGATGATACCAAGGCAGGGAATGGAGTGAAATGGAATGGTGTTGTGGGTATTGGAGTTGCTGAAATGGAGAGATAAATCGCGGATGAAGGAGATGGAGTGTGTGAGTGGAGAATGAAATGCAATCCGGCGGAGATGAAAATGTTTGTGTTTTAGAGTTGGCCAATGAAGCTTTGGTGGTTGCATGGTAAATCCGAGATGGTGGAGGGCCAATTTGGTCTTTTCACATTTCATCCGAATTTCCACTCAAGTCCTTAATCCTACTCTAATTCCAAAATTTACCCCGAATGTAATTTGAATGCCTACTAGTATACTGACCTCGCAAAAATTCAATTTTTGAGACTTTTACGTCCTAAGTATACTAAGTGTACTTGTAATGGTTTTGTCTAAAATATATCGACTTTGTCTTGATGCTAAGGTTCCCGTTAATACTTAATCATTATTAACGTTTAAGATTAGCTATCGGAATTCAAAGAATTTATATTAAGACTATAAAATAATCTACCTCAAGAGATGTTAATTTAACTTAACAAAACCAAGTAATTTAATACTTTAGCACAATTATATTATTTGCAACCTGAGAGTTGTTTTCACGTACTTAGTTAAGAACAAGTAGAAATTGTGACAGCCCCACTTTCCCCTAAGGCGAACCAAAGAGGTTAGCGGACTGCCTGCCCAGCTCTCGCCAGGACTAACGTGCAGTATAGAGCGATCTTTCACGTTCCGGAACTTATAACGCGCGCAAATAAGGCAAAAGGGTAAAATAACCCCAAAATAAAAGAAAATGAAATCCGGAGTCGGCCATGAATAGTAACCGACTCGTCCGAACCCAACCAACATCGAATTACATATACCCCATAACATTTAGCCTGTACAAACCAAAATGACATTTAAAAGTGATACAAAAGTCACTACATATATGGTTTGCCAAAACAAAGTGAAAACGGCCCTAATGATACATTTAGGGTCCCATTTTATATACAATACAAAAGAGTCATTCATCTAGTTCATTTGGCAACCATTTATCAAAATTCATTCCAAAAGAGTCATATTCCTGTAAGGAAAACAAAAGGAACGGGGTGAGCTAATTGCCCAGTGAGAATACAACTCAAGCAACCAAGTTCATGGATACATCAAGCTTAACAGTCCAATTTACCAAAATAAATAAAGCCACACATTAATAATGAGGATAAAAGGATACGGGTGGCTCTCAAGAGCCCTTTTCCTCGTTTGAATTCTTGATCAGGTCTCATTGACTCTCCGTCAATGTCTGAAAGGTAACCAACCGTAGACTCCTCTTAACTTCCATTCCCTTCCTCCTAACATTCCTCAACCGGGCCCGAAATCCAAACACTTGCATTGTGGTATTACTCGAGTATACCGGAATCGAGAGTCTCTCATACTACACGATTCCATATAACCTTACCCAAGGCTCATTAATTGTCACGACCAAGCCCTTGCTGGCTCGATTCAATCAACTACCAATGGGGTTGAGCTCATGGATAACATTTGAAGTCATGTATTTCATTTCATATAACATTTCATGTAAAATTCCAATAACTTTTCAATAACATGCGATACAATAAGTGAGAATGATAAAGTACACTCTCACTTCAATTAATTAACATTCAACCTCTCAAGTTCAAATATCAAAGCCATATAATAGCACATAAGTGAGTAGTACACTCACCAAGCTAGCAAATGTAGTTTCAAGCACTTTAGTCAAAAGAACGTTGCACCACCGTCACGACCTAAAAACATGTAAACAAATACAATAAGACTCGCTAACGAGTCATAAACCAAGGCCAAACATGACCCCAATAAAGTTCCATAAGCATTTACAAACATTAAAGGAAACCAGAAATTAAGAAAGGGCTTTAACTAAGGCCTTGATATGAAAACCGGATTTGACCTCATAATGCGGTAATGGCACAACTCTCACTACAATTATCGGATGGGGGTGTAAGACCCACCATTTCGAAGCCAAGAAACAGAACTACAACAATGTAGAAGGTCACTCAATCCAGTTCCTAACACAACTAGGTCAAATATACGAAATACTATACCAGAATTCCCAAAACAGGTTTGCAAAACGCAGAAAACTGTAATCGGTATATCTCAGTCCATACAAGTCCAAATGCCGAAATTCCAAAGGCATATGTTAGCTAAGACATTCAGGTACATTTCATCAGAAGACACCAACTTCAAAATCCAAACCAATTCCAGTCAAAACAGGCAATTTCTATCGCAGTTCGGACATTCTGTGCACCAAAAACAGCAACAGTAAAAACGGCATAACTCACTCTACACTCATCCAATTGCCCTGAAATTTTGCAGGCACACTAAACTCATCAATACCTACAACGTTCATGTTTTGAGCAAAGTCCAAATCGGCCTCTAGCTATGACCTAAATTTTCGGACAGAATAGGGGTTCATGAACCCTAACTTTGCACATTTCATTCCAATTCCAAAATTGGTTGCATTGAACAACAATTCACACCCACTAGAGTCATTTCCAACCATTACAATTCATCATACAAGCCCCCAACATCAAGATTCTATTAAACCAGAAAAATTCCCAATAAAATAAAAACTCCACCAAAACAAGCCAAATCAAGAAACAAATCATATATTCCTTCACTCATGCCACCATTAAGCATAATATAACCATCATTAGGTATAGGGGAGAGGTTGTAGCATCACTTACCAAGAAACAAGGGAAAGAGAGATTGTGGACACCTTAGAGCTTCAAACAAACTTCACTACAACCCTTACTAGCACTAGAAGATAGGATTTTATGGAGTGAAATGGATGGAAGCAAATGTTTTGGGTTGATTTGCACCAAGTAGAAGCTAGAACTTGAAGAGTTTCTCCTTCCTTCTTGAGCTTAGAGAGCCGGCCAACAAGAGAAGAAAAATGGTGATTTTTGGGCATTTTTTTGATATTTAATCCTTGGGTCAAAAAAGTCAAGAAATTGAATAGTAATTCTTAAAGTCCAACCAATGAGATTGTGACACTTGTCACACTCATTAAATGCATTCCTATCTTTCTTTTCTCTCTCACATCAATCACTTCACACACACTACTTATCTCCTAACACCCGATAAATTTTTCACAGTATCCGAAACTTAACCTTATTGGCCGAATTTTGCCGAACTTTTCGCACTAGTGGGTCCCACGTCCAATATAGATTCTTAATTTTCTAAAAATTCACCAATGCTAGAAAAATCATCTTAAAACTATAACTGCTCATAAAATCCACTAAGAAAATATTTCTAAGCCAGAAAATGCAGAAAACATGCAATTAAGGGGAAATAAACCCTAGGAAAATAATTAGGGTTTTACGGGTTCTCACACTCTCTCCCCCTTAAAAGAATTTCGTCCTCGAAATTCCTTATCATGGTTCACAAATAGCTCAAGGTATTGTTTTTTTTTTTCCACCTCCCAGGTAGCCTTTTCTATCCCATGATTTTTTTTTTCTTCGCGAACACTATTCTCTCTCCTACCCAAACCCTGCGATCCTTACAAACCATACCAAGAGTCAAACGATGATTTTCCCCAAAGGATTACTACTTTCAGGTAGGCGTGATATCCATTTCGTCCATCAGAATTGGGACTGACAAATGGATGAGTAACACCGGGATCTACTAATATTTCCGCAGAAATACCGCAATCGTACCTTCCTCAATCTCAGGAGAATCGGGGACCTGTTGTGGCTCCAGTGAATACACTCGAGCTGCCACCTTAGATTTCGTCCCATTCCCCTTATCCGGTCCCGTGTTGGTCTTTGACGTAGTGTGAGCTCCCCTTCCTTCTTGCGTCATAAGTAGGCAGGTAGCAAGCTTGTGGTCTGCGCTTCCACAACGCAGACATTTGCCTCCTTTCTTCCAGCAATTATCTTCCGAGTGGTTTGACTTTCCGCAATACCCGCAAGGTCCGCGTGCTGCAGAAGCCGAGCCTCCTCTCTGGCCTCTCCCCAACTGGCTGCCTCGTGACGGGCTCTCTCGTGACACTCCCGGTACCCTTTCTTCCCCAATTCCTCGCCCAAACTTGGAAGGGGTACTCTCATTCCCCTGCCCCGAATTATTTCCAGGAAATCCTCGCTTTTTCGCCTGGAAATTTCTTACTTGCAATCTGGCACTCTCTACCCGTTGGGCCTTCTCAACGGCCTCGCTAAAAGCATTGATTTGAGCCACTGCGAGGTCCTTCTGAATCTCCACGTTTAGGCCCTGGATAAAACGCCTAATTCGCCGTTGCTCCGTCACAATCAACTCAGGCGCAAATTTGGACAGGCGGGTGAACTGGCTCTCGTATTCTGCCACCGATTGAGCTCCTTGGCGGAGTCGGATAAACTCATCTTCCTTCCTTTCCTGAACCAGAGGAGGGAAGAATTTCGCGTTAAACTCCCTCATAAAATTTACCCAAGTCCTGGGCGTTTGTTCCCTCTCCCATTTTTGCCGAATGACATTCCACCAGGAGCGGGCCGCCTCTTCCAGCTGGAAAACGGCAAAAGTCACCTGCCGTTCTTCGGTATAGTGCAGGGCGGCAAAAATATCGACCATCTTTTCGAGCCACCTTTCGGCAACATCCGGATCAGGTCCCCCGATGAACTTGGGTGGGGCAAACTTTTGAAATCGTTCCAGAGCTCTGTCTTCGCTCTCAACATGGTTGCCAGGGTTTCCAGGGTTTCCAGGATTAGGATTTGGATTCTGGCCTTGTTGCTGCACCACTTGTGCCAACAGGTTTGTCATTTGCTGCATAGCGGCAGCTATCTGTACATTAGGGTCAACTCTCGGTTCAGGATGGGGTCCAGAGGAGGTTTCTCCAGTACCCCGGTCTGGCGTAGGTTGCCTATTCCCGCGCCCACGGCCCCGTCCACTACGTGTACCGTCCATACAATCTAAGTCGATCTAGGTCACAAAATAAATATACTGTTAATGGGCAATGGGCACCTAACCCCTCCTTTTCGCAGCCCGAAACAGGAACAAGTAAACAAGAACAAATAACTACTCCACTCCCTCGTCGAGCATTTAAACACATAACACATATACAGAGAACACATAACAGTATCAACATGTATACAGAACAGTCAGTCAAGTACATATAAAGTCATCCATAGAATCGCAATTTCTAGTTCGCCCCATTCTTTCTAACCTAGACTCTCGTGTCTTTCGTATCCGGGCGCAAGAATCCCATTTAAGATAATTCACAACTCGAGCCGGCCGGTCCCAAGCGTAAATCATCCATATTATAGATTCCTACCCGACATACATATCTATCTTCCTCAAGTTGCATAATAAAGATTTTTACACTTATAACATGCCCCATTCATAACTTACGCTCAAACGAGCACTTAGACATCTCCATGAAATCAGGACCATAACACCACTTGGCCCTAGGCTCACTCCGCGCAGAGACCACGCGAAGTGGCTCTGATACCACCTGTGACAGCCCCACTTACCCCTAAGGCGAACCAAAGAGGTTAGCGGACTGCCTGCCCAGCTCTCGCCAGGACTAACGGTGCAGTATAGAGCGATCTTTCACGTTCCGGAACTTATAACGCGCGCAAATAAGGCAAAAGGGCAAAATAACCCAAAATAAAAGAAAATGAAATCCGGAGTCGGCCATGAATAGTAACCGACTCGTCCGAACCAAACCAAACATCGAATTACATAACCCATAACATTTAGCCTTTACAAACCAAAATGACATTTAAAAGTGATACAAAAGTCACTACATATATGGTTTGCCAAAACAAAAGTGAAAACGGCCCTAATGATACATTTAGGGTCCCATTTTATATACAATACAAAAGAGTCATTCATCTAGTTCATTTGGCAACCATTTATCAAAATTCATTCCAAAAGAGTCATATTCCTGTAAGGAAAACAAAAGGAACGGGGTGAGCTAATTGCCCAGTGAGAATACAACTCAAGCAACCAAGTTCATGGATACATCAAGCTTAACAGTCCAATTTACCAAAATAAATAAAGCCACACATTAATAATGAGGATAAAAGGATACGGGTGGCTCTCAAGAGCCCTTTTCGTCGTTTGAATTCTTGATCAGGTCTCATTGACTCTCCGTCAATGTCTGAAAGGTAACCAACCGTAGACTCCTCTTAACTTCCATTCCCTTCCTCCTAACATTCCTCAACCGGGCCCGAAATCCAAACACTTGCATTGTGGTATTACTCGAGTATACCGGAATCGAGAGTCTCTCATACTACACGATTCCATATAACCTTACCCAAGGCTCATTAATTGTCACGACCAAGCCCTTGCTGGCTCGATTCAATCAACTACCAATGGGGTTGAGCTCATGGATAACATTTGAAGTCATGTAGTTCATTTCATATAACATTTCATGTAAAATTCCAATAACTTTTCAATAACATGCGATACAATAAGTGAGAATGATAAAGTACACTCTCACTTCAATTAATTAACATTCAACCTCTCAAGTTCAAATATCAAAGCCATATAATAGCACATAAGTGAGTAATACACTCACCAAGCTAGCAAATGTAGTTTCAAGCACTTTAGTCAAAAGAACGTTGCACCACCGTCACGACCTAAAAACATGTAAACAAATACAATAAGACTCGCTAACGAGTCATAAACCAAGGCCAAACATGACCCCAATAAAGTTCCATAAGCATTTACAAACATTAAAGGAAACCAGAAATTAAGAAAGGGCTTTAACTAAGGCCTTGATATGAAAACCGGATTTGACCTCATAATGCGGTAATGGCACAACTCTCACTACAATTATCGGATGGGGGTGTAAGACCCACCATTTCGAAGCCAAGAAACAGAACTACAACAATGTAGAAGGTCACTCAATCCAGTTCCTAACACAACTAGGTCAAATATACGAAATACTATACCAGAATTCCCAAAACAGGTTTGCAAAACGCAGAAAACTGTAATCGGTATATCTCAGTCCATACAAGTCCAAATGCCGAAATTCCAAAGGCATATGTTAGCTAAGACATTCAGGTACATTTCATCAGAAGACACCAACTTCAAAATCCAAACCAATTCCAGTCAAAACAGGCAATTTCTATCGCAGTTCGGACATTCTGTGCACCAAAAACAGCAACAGTAAAAACGGCATAACTCACTCTACACTCATCCAATTGCCCTGAAATTTTGCAGGCACACTAAACTCATCAATACCTACAACGTTCATGTTTTGAGCAAAGTCCAAATCGGCCTCTAGCTATGACCTAAATTTTCGGACAGAATAGGGGTTCATGAACCCTAACTTTGCACATTTCATTCCAATTCCAAAATTGGTTGCATTGAACAACAATTCACACCCACTAGAGTCATTTCCAACCATTACAATTCATCATACAAGCCCCCAACATCAAGATCCTATTAAACCAGAAAAATTCCCAAAAAAATAAAAACTCCACCAAAACAAGCCAAATCAAGAAACAAATCATATATTCCTTCACTCATGCCACCATTAAGCATAATATAACCATCATTAGGTATAGGGGAGAGGTTGTAGCATCACTTACCAAGAAACAAGGGAAAGAGAGATTGTGGACACCTTAGAGCTTCAAACAAACTTCACTACAACCCTTACTAGCACTAGAAGATAGGATTTTATGGAGTGAAATGGATGGAAGCAAATGTTTTGGGTTGATTTGCACCAAGTAGAAGCTAGAACTTGAAGAGTTTCTCCTTCCTTCTTGAGCTTAGAGAGCCGGCCAACAAGAGAAGAAAAATGGTGATTTTTGGGCATTTTTTTGATATTTAATCCTTGGGTCAAAAAAGTCAAGAAATTGAATAGTAATTCTTAAAGTCCAACCAATGAGATTGTGACACTTGTCACACTCATTAAATGCATTCCTATCTTTCTTTTCTCTCTCACATCAATCACTTCACACACACTACTTATCTCCTAACACCCGATAAATTTTTCACAGTATCCGAAACTTAACCTTATTGGCCGAATTTTGCCGAACTTTTCGCACTAGTGGGTCCCACGTCCAATATAGATTCTTAATTTTCTAAAAATTCACCAATGCTAGAAAAATCATCTTAAAACTATAACTGCTCATAAAATCCACTAAGAAAATATTTCTAAGCCAGAAAATGCAGAAAACATGCAATTAAGGGGAAATAAACCCTAGGAAAATAATTAGGGTTTTACGGGTTCTCACAGAAATAAAGCTAGAATTTATTTAATAATCAAGAATGCCAATGAAATATGCCTAGATGTATATATGTATGTAGTCATTTTTTTTTTTTGAGATTCTCACATCCTCCCCTCCTTGAAATGAATTTTGTCCTCAAAATTCTCACCTTCTATAGAAATAGGTCGGGGTATTTCCTCTGCATAGCTTCTTCCAGTTCCCATGTTGCTTCGTCTATTTCATGATTTTTCCATAGAATCTTCACCAAAGGAATTTTCTTATTTCGCAATCCTTCACTTCTCTTTCCAAAATCTTAACTGGTCCTTCCTCATAAGTTAATGACTCATCCACTTCAATACCTTCTAATTGCAACACGTGGCTTGGATCGGGGTGATATTTCTTGAGCATAGAAACATGAAATACATTGTGAATCTTGGCCATGCTCGAAGGCAATTGCAGTTGATACGCCACTTTTCCGATTCATTTCAAAATTTCAAAAGGTCCAATATACCTCGGTTTTAACTTTTTACCCTTCTTGAACACTACTCCGCCCTTCACGGGTTTAACTCTTAGAAAAACTTTGTCTCCTACTTCAAATTCCAGATCTTTCCTCCTTGTGTCGGCGTAGCTCTTTTGTCGACTCTGGGCCGTTTGAAGCCTTTCCCTAATTACTTTCACTTTCTCACGAGCTTCTTCCATCCAAGGTATAACCGTCGGATCTAAAATTTTCTTCTCTCCTACTTCATCCCAATGAATCAGAGATCGACACCTTCTCCCATACAATGCTTCATAAGGTGCCATTTGAATTGAAGCGTGATAGCTATTATTATATGTAAATTCTACTAAAGCCATATACTGGCTCCATTTACCTCCAAAATCCAATATACACGACCTCAGCATGTCCTCCAAAGTCTGAATTATCCTTTCCGACTGCCCATCTGTTTGGGGATGATAAGCGGTACTAAACCTCAACTTGGTCCCCAATGTCTCTTGAAATTTCTGCCAAAAACGCGAGACAAACCTTGGATCATGATCAGACACAATGCTTATAGGAATACCATGCAATCTCATGATCTCTTCTGTGTACAACTTGGCTAATTTTTCCAAAGAAAAGCTCATATTCACAGGTAGAAAATGCGCGGACTTGGTAAGCCTGTCAACTATCACCCAAACCGCATCAAATCCTTTTTGACTTCGAGGCAATCCCGTTACAAAATCCATGGTTATGTGGTCCCACTTCCACTCAGGGATTTCTAGTGGCTGCAATAAACCAGAGGGTTTCTGATGTTCAGATTTTCCTTGTTGGCATATCAGACATTTTTGTACAAACCTTGCCACGTCCTTTTTCAGACCGTCCCACCAGTATAACTCTTTCACATCGTGATACATCTTGTTCACTCCTGGGTGTATGGTATACCTCGATCGATGTGATTCTTCTAGAATCTCTCTCCTTAACCCGTCATCAACTGGAACCACAATCCGATCTCGAAACCTTAACACTCCTTCAGACCCTAGTTTAAAGTCTAGGGTTTCTCCCTTTTGCAACTGGTTCCGGATTATAGGGTCCGTTTTCTGTGCCTCTTTAATTCGCTCCAACAACGGTGATTTCAATGTCAGGTTCCCAAATAAAATCTTCAATCTCTCCAAGCGAGGGTTCCAACTACTAACCTCTTCTAGCATGTCCCATTCATTTACCATTAACCCCGCTACTTGAGCCTTTCTACTTAAAGCGTCTGCTACCACGTTGGCTTTTCCTGGGTGGTAGTTTATTGAGCAATCATAATCCTCCAAAAATTCTACCCATCGTCTTTGTCTCAAATTCAATTCCTTTTGAGAAAACAAGTACTTAAGGCTCTTGTGGTCCGTAAAAACTTCAAAGGTCACACCATATAGGTAATGTCTCCATTTCTTTAAGGCAAAGACCACTGCAGCCACTTCCAGGTCATGCGTTGGATAATTTTGTTCGTGAGGCTTCAATTTCCTAGAGGCATAGGCAACTACCTTACCCCTTTGCATTAGTATGCATCCTAGACCTTCCCTAGAGGCATCAGAGTATACGACATAACCTTCTACTCCGTCAGGCAATGCCAACACAGGAGCTGATGTTAAGCGCTTCTTTAACTCTTGAAAGCTTGACTCGCACTTTGGAGTCCAAATGAACTTATTATTTTTCTTTGTCAGCTCTGTCATAGGTCTAGCAATCTTTGAAAAGTCCTTGATGAATCGCCTGTAATAACCTGCTAGACCCAAGAAACTTCTAACCTCTGTTGGAGTTTCTGACTGTTTCCACATTGTGACTGCCTCAACTTTTGCCGGATCTACGGCAATTCCATCTTAGAAACTTTGTGCCCTAGAAAAGAAATTTCATCCAGCCAAAACTCACACTTACTAAATTTAGCATACAATTTATGCTCTCTTAAGATCTGCAGAACCACTTTCAAGTGTCGAGCATGTTCTTCTCGAGTCTTAGAATATACTAGGATATCATCAATGAAAACTACTACAAACTGATCCGAGTACTTTTTAATGACTCTCTGCATTAAGTCCATGAAGGCAGCTGGTGCATTGGTTAACCCAAATGGCATGACTGCGAACTCAAAATTTCCATATCTTGTATTGAAAGCAGTCTTAGGTATGTCTTCCTTCTTAATTTTCAACTGATAATATCCTTGCCTCAAGTCCAGTTTGGAGAAAACTACTGATCCTTGCAGCTGATCAAATAAGCTGTCAATCAATGGTAGAGGATATTTATTTTTAATTGTACCCTCATTTAATCCTCGATAATCAATACACAACCTCAAGCTTCCATCCTTTTTCTTAACAAATAGAACAGGTGCTCCCCATGGTGAATCACTTTCTCTAACAAAACCTCTCTCAAATAAATCCTGTAATTGAATTTTCAATTCTTTTAGCTCTGCAGGAGCCATTCGATACGGAGTCTTAGAAATCGGGGCCATTCCCGGCACTAGTTCAATCTTAAACTCCACTTCTCTCTCCGGAGGTAATGTTTTTAATTCTTCGGGAAACACATCTGGAAATTCCCTTACCACTGATACATCCTCCAACTTTACTTGGTCACTGGGAGCGTTAATCAAGAAAGCTAAGAAACCTTGCGCTCCTTTATGCAACATTTTCTTGCCCGAACTCCCGAAATCATAGCAGATGATGCTAACCTACCTTTCACATCCAATTTCAGGGTTGCTTCCCCAGGAATCCAAAATTCTACCACTTTTGCTCTACAATCAAGCTTAGCATGGTAATGAGCTAGGAAATCCATTCCTATGATAACTTCATACCCTTTTATGTCCAAACTGACTAGGTCTACTAGCATCTTACGCTCTCCAACCCAGAATTCACAGTTCTTATAGGCCAGGCTAGTGATTATACTCTTATTACCCATAGGTGTCCTAACTTCAAGATCGAAGGGTAATTTAACAGGTTGTACATTAATTCCGGACATAAAAATTGGATTCATAAACGAGTGAGTTACGCCAGGATCAATTAGTACTCTAGCTAATCGATGAAAGATTGGAAGAGTACCTTCCACGACCTCCGAGGAATCAGGTACAGGTTGATCGTCTTTAGCGTACACCCTGGCCGGAACTTTGGTCCTATTTCCTCCAGAAGTGGCTTGCCTAGCACTCGGAGTACCACCTTCTTGTATTTTTGGACAATCGGAAATCTGGTGCTCACTGCTTCCGCACTTCAAGCACTTCCCTTCTTTCCTCCAGCATCCGTCCTCAGTATGGCCAGCCCTCCTGCAATATCCACAAGTTACCTGAGGGGTGGTCACACGACCTCCTTGCGGAGCGTTCTGTGACAGCCCCACCTTCCCCTAAGGCGAACCAAAGGGGTTAGCGGACTGCTTGCCCAACTCTCGCCAGGGCTAACGGTTCAGTTTAGAGCGAGCTAAAATGTTTCGAAACATACAAACGCGCGTAAACAAGTCAAAATGTCAAAATAAAAAAAATGAAATCGGAGTCGGCCATGAATAGTAACCGACACGTCAAAACCCAACCAAACATCAAGCAAATATTTACATGTTGAAATTAACCATATACAATCCAAAGTGGCATACAAAAGTTCTTCACAAGTGGATACATGTACGGTTTGCCAAATCAAAAGAGAAACGGACCCAAAGTACATTTAGGGTTTCAATCAAGGAGCTATACAAAAGATATGTCCATCTAGCTCAATTTGGCAACCAACTATCAAATCCAGTCCAAAAGTATTTATTTTCCTGTAAGGAAAACAAAAGGGAATAGAGTGAGCTTACGCCCAGTGAGATAATACCACTCAAGCAGCAAAGTTCACATAAGCATAAAGCTTTTCATTCCAATTCATCAAAAGTAAGCAAAGGCACACATCAATAGTGGTGATAAAAGGATACGGGTGGCTCTCAAGAGCTCTTTTCCTCGTTTGCATTCTTGATCGAACCTCATTGACCCTCCGTCAATGTTTAAGAGTAACCAACCGTAGGCTCCACTTTACTTCCATTCCTTCCATCCAACATACCCCTACCGGGCCCGAACTCCAAACAGTAGCAATTTGGTAATACTCAAGTATACCGGAATCAAGAGTCTCACTACTACAAGATTCCATATAACAGTCCCCATAGCTCGTCAATTTTCACGTCCAAGCCCTCACCGGCTCGATCCAATCGACTACCAATGGGGTTGAGCTCAGTAGTATCAGTAATGGTCGTTGGATACTCGTCCAACCGACACCAAATTCATGAACCAAATTCAGTATTTCATGTATCATTCAATCATTACAATGAAACAGTAGACAGTCATATGAGACACCAAATGGGTGAGGGCGATCAAGTACACCCTCACTTAATCAATTTCAACGGAGCAAATAAGCCTTCAAGGCATCAAGTTCACATATACCAAAGCCACATTGTAAACAACAAGTGAGTAGTACACTCACCAATCAAACAAATGATATTTCATGCACTTCCGCCTAAGAGCGTCTTGCACCACCGTCACGTCCTAGAACATTCAAATAAGCATAATAAGACTCAATTACAAGTCATAACCAATGCCAAATACCACCAAAATAAGGTTCCACTAGAATGTATAAGCATTAGAGTAAACCAGGAAAATCCGGAAATGGCATTAAGCTCTAACCCAAAAAAATAGTTTTTTGATATCAGTTTACGGTTTTGGCACCATTGGCACTACGATTATCGGATGGAGGTACAAATACACCGTTTTGAAGCTAAGAGATAGGGCTACAATGTTGAAGAAGGCTACTCTGTCCAGTTTCGAGTGTAACCAGGTCAAAAATGCAATATACTACACCAGAACCGCAAAAACAGGTTCACAAACTGCATTCTGGTTCAAACATCATAAGTCAGGCTACCTAAGTCCAAATCAAGTAATTCGAAAGCCATCCGAAATCTAAGATACACGGCTACAATTCATCAGAAGACCTCAACAACCAATTCCGAAGTATTCCCAACCAAAATAATCAATTACAGACGCAATTATCAAATTCGGGTAGAAACAGGGCAGCAGGGGTAATTCAGTCTTTTCACAAGCTACGTTACTCCGATTGACCTGAAATTTTGTAGGAATCTCTAAAATATCATTCCCTACAATTTTCATGTTTTAACCCAAGACCAATTCGGCCTCTAACTATGAGGTACTGTACCGGGCAGAATGTAAATAATGAAACCCGAACTTTCCAAATTTCTTTCCAAAGTAGAAATTTCTTGCAATTAACCACACTTTCCACCTTCTAGCTTCCTTCAATATCATTTCCAATAATCATACATAGCTACCCAATGATAATCATATGAAAACAGAAAAATCATCAATAATTATAAAACTTCACCAAATTCAACCAAAATCAAGATATAATCCACAAAATTCCCTCTTAGGCTACCACAAATCATGAATTAAACATCATTAGATGGAGGAGAGGGGTTTCTTCACTACTCACCTCAGTAATACAAGAGAGGGAGCAACTAATCCCCTTAGCCTTCCAAACAACTCCACTAAACACCTCACAATCATTAAGTGAAGGGGTTTTATGGAACAAATGCAAGATCAAATGGTTGATTTGTTGAATTTGAGCAAGATTGAAGCAAGTATTTGAAGAGCTTTTGATGCAAGTACGGGTGCGCAACAACTTCAACCTTGGGTCAAGGACCCTTTGATCAATATTGGTGGTCCGATGACAAGATCAAGAACCAAGAAGGTGAAGGAAGCTTTACGAGCCTTGATCATTCACCATACAAGCAGGGAGCAAGCTAGGTTTGAAGACTTGATGGACCATGAAGTTACTTTGTTCACTTGCACGTTTGAAGTGAAGGAATGATCTCATACTTGTTAGCTTAGTTGGTAGTTGTTTAAGGACTACCTAGTTTAGTAGTTGTTAGGCGTTGAGTATTTTATTACTTATTGGGCCTTATCGAAAAGCCTTAAAGAGCTGGTTCTTTAAGCTCTTTATGCGGACCGAATTTCTTTCAGGTTTATGTGGGCCGGATTTTTGCCCTAGTTTTAGCCTATATAAAGGCACCTATTGTATGAGCGAAGGACAGAATATTACAACCAGAAATCGTGAGGAATTTTCCTTCAAGTTCTTAATCGGACTTACTCTTGAATTCTTGAGTTCATGGCTTAGGATTCAAATCTGACTTTATCGATTAGCTTGTTCCCTAATCGTGGTGTCGCTTCATCCATCCTTATTTGCTTAAGGTTGCTGATTACCTTTGTGTGTCAGAGGTCTTGAGTTCATGAGAACAATCGAGTTCAATTTCTGTTGGGAGAAAAGATCCAACTCTGATAATTACAAGGTTGGGAGGTTCTAGGAGGGTCTTCCCCTAGGGTTGCCTATATCAGTTGGTAATCAGAGCATCAGGTTAATTCTCTTTTAATTGAAGTTGTTCATATCTTGTTAGTTGTCTTTTTGTCAAAAAAAAAAAACTGTAGCGATTACTGTTCATCGTTACTATTCCGAAATACTGTTCATCATACTGTAGCGTACTGTTCACGTTACTGTTCATCCGAGTCAAAAAAAAAACTGTTTGGGTGTTGTCTTTTTGTGTTTTCTGTCCAAGTTCTTGGGTTTGTTATATTTGTGTTTGGGTTGTTAGGGTTTAAAGACAAAAAAAGAAAAAAAAAAGAGTCACGTATCTTATCTTGTTTTAGTATTCAAGTTGCTAGAGTATTGCTGGAATTTTCTTTTGAGTATTGCTGAAATTCTGTTTTGCCTATTTCTTGAGAATTGGTTGTTGTTCTTGCAAACCCTAAATACCACAACGCAATTTGGGGAAGTTCTTGAGCTTCTTGAACAAATTCTTGAAGTTCTTGGACCACCAAGTCTTATTTTGAAAATTCTTGAACAATAAACCAAGAACTAGGGATTTCTTGGAATTGGCATAACCTTTCATCCGTTTTCTTGAACTTGTTGGTGTGATCTGAATTTGTGTTCCTTGAAGAGCCGGAAAAAAAAAGAAAAAAAAAAGGAAGAAGAGAAGGAATTGGCTCTCATACAAAGGAAATCAAGTTTCCAAAAAAATCGTGAGTTTCCAATTCTTGGTGGGTTCCCAAATCTTGGTTAATCTCCAAATCTTGGTTGATTTCCCAAAACTTGAGTTTCCTAATCTTGATTGGTTTCCAACTCTTGAGTTCCAATCTTGATTGAATTCCAAAGACCCCAAACGACCTAACCAACCCCAAACACACCCAATTCCGTTTTCAAAACCAAACCAAACACCTTAGCCCAAACCGCCTTGGGAGTTCTTGAGTTTCTAAAATCGGTTGAGCTAGTTTTGCAATCCGATTTGACTGAAATTTGAGGACTGGTTCGTACATTATTTGAGCACCCCAAAAGCACCATTTATACTCCAAAATACTGACCAGAAATTCAGCAAAGCAACAGCTCAAAGAGAAAAAAAAAAAAAGTTTCAGCTTCGGGTAGAGTTTTTTTCTAAGATTTGCAAAATTCTGCTTGGTGTCTTGTTACTTGCTTATAGAGTCATTAATTCTGGAATTTTTGAGAGTTTGAGTTGTTTTAAGAACTTCGAGAAGGAAAATTGAGAGTGAGTGTGTTTCCTTGAGTGATACACGAGTGCTTGCAAGGTAGACTAGGATACACTTGTTTTGCAGGTTAGACAATATGTCTCAAGAGGGGAACATGCCTGAGCCGTCTGAGACCGATGTGTCACTCAAACTGGTGCTCCAAACTCTTCAAAAACAAGCGGAGAGACATGAATTTGCAATGGAGAAACATGAATTTGCGATGGCACAAATATCCGACAGGTTGGCTGCCATTGAGATGCGAGGTACCGGAGATACACACCATAGGGTTTCGAGTGTTCAGAGTGCTGATCATGATGCGGATGATGAGGGGTATCATTCTCACACCTCATTTCGATCAAGGAGAAGCCAAGAGGGAGCGAGGGAAGGTCGAGGCCGACCTAGGAGAACCGATGACAATCTTGGTTCCATCAAGACTAAGATGCCTACCTTTCATGGGAAAAATGATCCTGAAGCTTATTTAGATTGGGTTAGGAGAGTTGAGCAAGTGTTTGAAGTCCACAATTACTCTGAAGAGAAAAAGGTGAAACTTGCAGCTATTGAATTTGAAGATTATGCATCCATTTGGTGGGAGCAAGTATGTGCCACAAGGAGGAGAAATAGGGAACAACCAATTGACACTTGGGCTGAAATGAAGCAAGTGATGCGGAAACGATTTGTACCTTTCCATTACACCACGGACTTGTACAATCGGCTCCAACGACTCACCCAAGGGTCCAGTTCGGTTGATGAGTACCACAAACAAATGGAGGTAGCAATGATAAGGGCCAATATACAAGAGGATTCAGAAGCAACCATGGCAAGATTCCTTAATGGATTAAATCCTGAAATTCGGAAGAAGGTTGAGCTTCAAGACCACTTTGAGCTACAACAAATGGTGTCTTATGCAGAGAAGGTGGAAAGGCAAGCCTTACCTATAAAGACACCTAGTGGCCGAACCACTACATACTCTTCCACACCTTGGAGAAGAGATCAATTGCCAACATCCAATGCTTGGCCGAGGCAAGGCAATAAAGAAAGGGAAAACAGGCGAATGGAGCAACCGTTCCATCCGAGTGCAACTCCTTCTAAACCAACCCCGCGGCCGACTCTTCCAAGGGCAAATACGTCTACTAACTAGCCAAAGGCATGTTTCAAATACAAGGGAATTGGCCACCTCATGGCTCAATGCCCTAACCGAAGCATCATGTACATGAATGAAGAGGGAATGTGGCACAACGAAGGAGAGGAGGAATATGCGGACATGCCACCACTTGAAGAAGAGGGGAAGGATGATGACCTGGTTGAAATAGAAGAGGACCCCGTAGCTCGAACTATGGTGACTATGAGAGTGCTAAATGCACAAGCTCAAGAAGATGATCTCCAACGGACCAACATTTTTCATACGAGATGCAAAATTGGAGATGAGGAATTCAAGGATGTGTTTCCGGAGGAACTACCGAAAGGATTACCTCCAATTCGAGGTATTGAACATCAAATCGACTTTGTTCCTGGATCAATTCTACCAAATCGACCAGCCTATAGAGCAACTCCGGAGGAAACAAAGGAAATCCCAAGGCAAGTCGATTCCCTCCTTGAAAAGGACCAGGTACGTGAATCTCTTAGTCCTTGTGCAGTTCCAGTCATTTTAGTGCCTAAGAAAGAAGGGACTTGGAGAATGTGTACAGATTGTCGTGCAATTAATAAAATTACTGTTAAGTATCGTCATCCTATTCCTAGGTTAGATGATATGTTAGAAGAATTGCATGGGGCAATCATTTTCACTAAAATTGACTTAAGATCTGGTTATCATCAAATAAGGATAAAGGAAGGAGACGAATGGAAAACTGCTTTCAAAACAAAGTATGGTCTTTATGAGTGGCTTGTGATGCCTTTCGGCTTAACAAACGCTCCAAGTACTTTCATGAGGTTAATGAACCATGTTTTAAGGCATTTTCTTGGGAAGTTTGTTGTTGTTTATTTTGATGATATATTGATCTTTAGCAAGTCTTTAGATGAACATGTTGAGCATTTGCGACTTGTTTTAAGTGCCTTGCGTGAAAATAGGTTGTTTGCTAACATGGAAAAATGTGTCTTCTGCACTCCTGAAGTTAATTTTCTTGGATATATTGTTGGTGCAAATGGCATACGTGTTGATCCCGCCAAGGTAAAAGCCATCTTAGAGTGGCCGACTCCAACCAATGTGTCACAAGTAAGGTCTTTTCATGGTCTTGCAAGTTTCTATAGGAGATTTGTTAAAGACTTTAGTACTATTGCAGCACCTTTGAATGAGACAATTAAAAAGAATGTGGGGTTTCAATGGGGAACAGAGCAAGAAGAGTCATTTAATAAGCTTAAAGATTTGTTAACTTCAGCACCTATTCTTGCTTTGCCTAATTTTGATGTGACGTTTGAAGTTGAATGTGATGCTAGTGGGATTGGCATCGGGGCTGTTTTACATCAAAATAATAGGCCCTTGGCATATTTCAGTGAGAAGTTGAGTGGGGGAGCTCTTAATTACCCTACTTATGATAAAGAATTGTATGCTGTTGTGCGTGCTCTTGAAGTGTGGCAGCATTATCTTATGCCTAAGGAATTTGTGATACATACTGATCATGAATCAATTAAATTTCTTAAGGGGCAGGGTAAGTTGCATAAAAGACATGCGAAATGGATTGCATTTATTGATTCCTTTCCATATATCATTAAGTATAAGAAGGGAAAAGATAATGTCGTTGCGGATGCATTGTCTAGAAGGTATATCTTGATCACTAACCTGAGCACTAAGTTACTTGGGTTTGAGCACATTAAAGACTTGTATGCACATGATGCTGATTTTTCTAATGTGTTTCAAGCTTGTGAACATGCTGCATTTCAAAGGTTTTATAGGCATGAAGGCTTCTTGTTCAAAGAAAATCGCCTATGTATTCCCAACTGTTCACTTAGGGAATTACTTGTTAGAGAAGCCCATGGCGGAGGGTTGATGGGGCATTTCGGTATTGATAAAACTCTTGACATTTTGCATGAGCATTTCTATTGGCCTAAAATGAGGCGTGACATTGCTAACATTTGTGATAAGTGTTTAAAGTGTAAGCAGGCAAAGTCAAGGAGTAACCCTCATGGATTGTATACTCCTCTGCCCGTACCTCATGCTCCTTGGACAGACATATCCATGGATTTTGTGCTTGGTTTACCAAGATCTTCTACAGGTATGGATAGTATCTTTGTTGTAGTGGATAGATTTTCTAAAATGGCTCATTTTATCCCTTGTAGGAAAACAAGTGATGCGCGCCATGTTGCTGATTTATTCTTCAAGGACGTGGTTAGATTGCATGGGGTACCGCGTACTATTGTAAGTGATAGGGATGTGAAATTCTTAAGCTACTTCTGGAAATCACTTTGGGGAAAGTTGGGAACGAAGTTGCTATTTTCTACTTCTAGTCATCCTCAAACGGATGGTCAAACCGAGGTAACCAATCGAACCCTTGGTGCTCTACTTCGAGCCATTGTTCAAAAGAACTTGAAGAAGTGGGAAGAATGTTTGCCTATCGCTGAGTTTGCATATAACCGAACAACTCATTCTACTACTAATCATTCTCCTTTTGAAATTGTTTATGGGTTTCAGCCGCTAACCCCTCTAGATTTATCACCTATTCCTGTTGATGAGTGTTTAAGCGCAGATGGTGTCAAAAAGGCAGAGGCTGTTCGGACCTTGCATGAGAGAGTCCGAGCTCAGATTGAAAAGAAAAATGCGCAATATGCACAACATGCGAATAAGGGAAGAAAGCATGTTGTATTCGAACCTGGTGATTGGGTTTGGGTGCACATGAGGAAGGAAAGGTTTCCAGCATCTCGACGGACCAAGTTACATCCAAGAGGCGACGGACCTTTTCAAGTTCAAGAGAGGATCAATGACAATGCATACAAATTGGAACTTCCAAGTGAGTATGGCATAAGCGCATCTTTTAATGTGTCTGACCTATCCCCTTTTGATTTTGATACAGACTTTGAAGATTCGAGGACGAATCCTTTCGAGGAGGGAGGGAATGATGCAAGTACGGGTGCGCAACAACTTCAACCTTGGGTCAAGGACCCTTTGATCAATATTGGTGGTCCGATGACAAGATCAAGAACCAAGAAGGTGAAGGAAGCTTTACGAGCCTTGATCATTCACCATACAAGCAGGGAGCAAGCTAGGTTTGAAGACTTGATGGACCATGAAGTTACTTTGTTCACTTGCACGTTTGAAGTGAAGGAATGATCTCATACTTGTTAGCTTAGTTGGTAGTTGTTTAAGGACTACCTAGTTTAGTAGTTGTTAGGCGTTGAGTATTTTATTACTTATTGGGCCTTATCGAAAAGCCTTAAAGAGCTGGTTCTTTAAGCTCTTTATGCGGACCGAATTTCTTTCAGGTTTATGTGGGCCGGATTTTTGCCCTAGTTTTAGCCTATATAAAGGCACCTATTGTATGAGCGAAGGACAGAATATTACAACCAGAAATCGTGAGGAATTTTCCTTCAAGTTCTTAATCGGACTTACTCTTGAATTCTTGAGTTCATGGCTTAGGATTCAAATCTGACTTTATCGATTAGCTTGTTCCCTAATCGTGGTGTCGCTTCATCCATCCTTATTTGCTTAAGGTTGCTGATTACCTTTGTGTGTCAGAGGTCTTGAGTTCATGAGAACAATCGAGTTCAATTTCTGTTGGGAGAAAAGATCCAACTCTGATAATTACAAGGTTGGGAGGTTCTAGGAGGGTCTTCCCCTAGGGTTGCTCATATCAGCTTTTCCCTTTCTTTTTGCTTGAGGTGGCCGGCCAAGAAGAAGAAGAAAATGGTAAATTTTTGGTAATTTTTTTGATTTATTTGGTCAAATGGTAAAAGATGAATAGTAGTCATAAAGTACAACCAATCTCTAAGTGACACTTGTCACTTCATTAAATGCATAGCTATCACTTTGTTTCCTCTCACACCAATCCACTTGGGTAACCTCTAATTATCTCTTAGCACCCGATAATTTAAACCCAGTGTCCAAAACTTAACCTAGTTGGCCGAATTTTTTCGAACTTTTCGCCTTAGTGGGTCCCACGTCCGGTATACGCTCTTAATTTCTTAAAAACTAACCAATACTAGAAAACTCACCTAAAAATGATATTTACTCATAAAAATTATCTAGAAACTTTTTGAATAAAGAAAATGCAGAAAACATGCCAGTAACCCGAATAAAACCCAGAAAATGGGAAAAATTACGGGTTCTCACACGTTCCTAGTTTGATTCCTTCTACTTGGTACTTCTCTAGCTCCGATATCTCTTCCCCCTGCACCTCTTGCCCCAGTTCCTCTCGCTAGAGCGCCTCGTGGTGCTCCAAGACTATTTACTCCACCCGTTCCTCGACCCACTTTAGCCGGTGGAGCATTTGCATAAGTCGGCTCCCGACTGCTGCTAAGGCCAAATCTTTTCTTGGCCTGGAAGGATTTTACTTGAGCTCTGACAACTTCAACCCTCTGAGCTCTCTCAACAGCATTAGCAAATGTGTCTAACCGAACAGCAGCTAATCCCTCCTGGATTTCCACGTTTAGTCCCTGCACAAACCTCCTTACACGTCTTTGCTCCGTGGCTACCAATTCAGGAGCAAAACGGGACAATTTCGTGAATTGAATCTCATATTCAGCGACACTCACCGCCCCATGCCTACACTTGATAAAGTCATCCTCTCTTTTCTCTTGGATGAGAGGGGGTAGAAACTTGGCATGGAACTCCCGTGTGAAGTTCGCCCAGGTCCTAGGAATATGGTTCTTATCCCAATTAACCCTAATTAGGTTCCACCAGGAACGAGCAGCTCCCTTAAACTGGAATGCTGTAAAAGTCACTTGTCTCTCCTCCGTATAATTTAAAGCTGCAAAAATGTCAGAGATCATTTCCCACCAACCTTCTGCTATCTCAGGTTCTGGGCCTCCATAGAACTTAGGAGGTCCAAACTTCAAGAATCTCTCTAATGCCCGATCCTCAGTATCGATGGGGCCTCCTTGGTGATACACCGCCTCCGGGGCTTGGTGCTCAGTCATGCGCTCTAGAACATCGGTTATTCTATTGATTGCGGTGGCCACTGGGTCCCCGGCCTCATTTCCCTGACCATGATCTTGATTGACCTCAAGTTCCCTATCACCACCACCCTTACGGTGTTGTCTAGTTGATCTCCCACGTTCTCTACCTCTAACTCGTCGATCCATAGCCTAGTTATGCCTATCGATATAAATGAAGTCATTAAGCGAAGATATTGTTATTTACTTACTTATTACTATTATATATAGTTTTCATTTGTAAGCAAAATCAACACGAATACCAAGGAAAGGAAAATAAAACACTTAACACATGTATTCACATACCAAAGTTCATACAAATAGCAGGTTAGGGTGCCTCCCAAAAGTATGGCACACAAGTTGAACGAATATATACAAACAATCCCTTAAACCAAAAATAGGGATATAGTGCCTCAAAAGTAGGCCATCTGGCTGGACAAAATGCTATGACCTAAACTAGTGTCACCCTAACTAACCCTAGATATGTAGATACAAACAGATCAAACCTAGTCTAACCCTCAGCAGGGCTACCAGGAGCAACGTTCTCCTCAGGGTCCTCCTCCGGATCCTCCTCTGGATTCTCCTCCGGATCCTCCTCAACCCCTGCCTGAGCTGTACCCTGAATGATCCCCATGACCTCGTCTATCATCATAGTGGCGTCGGCCCTAATACTTGCACTCCTATCTCGTACCTCCTCAGCTACTCGAGTCAATCGAGACCTCTGTCTCCCTAACTCCTCACGAGCTGCCTCTGACTTAGCCCTCTCGGCTGCTAACCTCTGCTCGAGCTCAGCTATACGATCAATCTGAGTATCAACCATGATGCTCAACTCCTCGACATCCTGGGTCAAAATGTGATTAGCGTCCCTCAGCTGGCGACGTTCATCGTCCAAGGATAGCACTATCTCGTTAGGGTAGGCATACGTGACCCTACACTGGCATCGAGGGTACCTATCAGTGGGTGTATAACGTATACGAGGTCCTCCGTCTCGTGGCCTATAGGAGATGGACCTAAGAGGCTCTACATGTCCATTAGCCACTCCGTTACCATTAGCATGTCCGTTTCCGTTTTTCATTCCTGCAAAATAACTAAAATCCAAAGGTTAATACTTAAATAGCTAACTTGCTCAAGTACTACTTAGAATGCGTCTAATTATCTCGCTTCTTAACTCTAAAAAGGTTCAGGGTTTCTAGCATATCTAATATATCTTCCAAATAATTTTTCTAACCTAGGCTCTGATACCACTTGTGGCGGCCCCACTTCTCCCTAAGGCAATCCAGAGGGTTGGCGGGTCGCCTGCCTAGCTCTCGCTAGGACTCACGCAAGCAAACCGACTAATTTTTCATGTATAACCTAAACTAAAACACCATACGACACCTAAACAAGCCAAACCTTTACAACCAGAATACCAAGAACACATTAACTTCAGAGATAACATTGCCATTGGACATCTGAACGTTCACTCCTAAACACATCTCCAACCAGCTCAACACATAACTACAAATATACATATTACAAACCACACAGCGAATTCATAAAGTTCAAATAAATTTATACAAGCCAAAGCTTAGGGTTTGCACTTTTCCAGCTTCAAGTGGCAACCCAAAACAAAAGATACATAGACGTTTCAACACAACAGTTACAAAAGCTAAAAAAAAGCAGACTTCAAATCTCTCGAATGCCAAAACCTGTTAAGGAAAACAAATATCGTGTGGTGAGCTTAAGCTCAATGGTGCCCCAAAACATGCAATCATATAACACAAATAGTAAATCATAACTTCAAGCTTAAATTCAGCAAGTGGAAAAGCGTATAACAGCACAGGGTAGGATACAGGGCTCTCAGGAGCCATTTTCCACAAGCTTGATCAAAATTAATCGTAGTTGACCCTCCATCAACTCTCACTTTCTAAGGTCCATGTAGATTCATTATTTTTTTTTCTTAACACGCTCCAACTAACTTACTCCCACCGGGCCCGTACACCTCACGAGAGAGTTTGGTATTACTCGAGTATACCTTTTGTAAACTAGTCGAGAGACTCACCCAACGACGTCACATTATAAACTAGTCGAGAGATTCACCCAACGACGTCACAATTATAAACTAGTTGAGGGATTCACCCAACGACGTCACAACACGTTTTTACCAAGTTAGGATAAGAAGCCCTCCCACCCTAAGGTGTGGTACATTCCCCTGCCTGGTAGATTAGTTGACGAGTCCACGCTCCAGTCAACATTTGCAAGATATTCGAGAAAACATTTCAAGCAAGTCACCACTCGAAAGGCTAGTACGATAAAGTACACACTGCCACTTCGATGGTTCAGGAAAACCACTTTCCAATTATCACATAACAAGTCAAGAAAGCACTTTAACACTTTAGCGATAGAACAAGCACGGACACTCACCAACAGTGAAGCTCAAAAGTCAAGCGGGGAATCGAAATCCACGTCCTCGCTAAACCCTAGAAAACCAAGTTTTAAAAACTATAAGTTTTACTATACGAACTCTTGGTTTAAATACAAAAGATTATCTGGTATAAAACTAATTTATTTTTTCGGAATAACTCAATAAATCTCTTAGAATTAAAGCTAGTAAAGTAATAAAATATTTCGGATGATTCCTTTAAAGCTACTTTTCCTTCCAGAGGTGCCACTAAAACTAAATTAATTCAAACAAGTTTTCTTGCTGAACAAGTTTTCTAAGCCCCCTTTTTTAAAAATTATTAAACTCTCACACTTTTAATAATTTTTCTCAAAACAACTAGCCAAGGATAATTTCACGAAAAACTTAAAGTTTGGAAATTAATACAATTACTTCTTAAAAGTAATAAAGCTAGTTTGAGTAAAGAAAAGACTTAACTAGTTGTCAAGATTTCAAAAATCCCGACATTTACTTTAATGTTAACGTACTATACTCAACTTATATAAATCGATATTAAGATAAGATATTTCAATAAAGCTTGATAAAAAATACTCGAATTCAAAAGACCAAAACGGACTTCACGATTCCAACTCATTTGCACTTAGAATTCCAAGTCACCAATACAGTAAAATCACAATCCAAACATCAATTTCACTAGGGCTTCATCAATCATTAGCCCTAGGTCTCAACAGATTCAATTCCAAACAAAATTCAACAAAGTAAGTCCAAAGTATCAAACAATCCCAAATCACAAACCATGGACCTTCCAAGTACATTTCAGCCAACTACTTGAACAAATTCACCAAAAATTAACTCTTGCGAAAATTACTCAAATGGCCAAGAGCTTCATCAATCATTAGCTCTCGGCATCAAACAAATATTTCTTACAACAAGTCAACTAGAGCTTTAACTCCAACATAAAAGAAGTTCACAGTTAGCTTGCTCACAAATTCCCTTAGAAATTCAGATTTTCATTTCTTGTTTCGACGATCAAGAAAAAAAATTCCAACAATTGCCAAATCCAAATGTCCATTAAATCTCCATCTTTATTTGCTTGAAACATCAAACACGTAACACACATTCTGTCAAACATGACTTGGAGCAAAGAATAGAAAATTCCAGGTACAAGCTGAAATTCCGGCTTCACTCCCTCGGATATCAAAGAAATTTTCCAGCACTTAATCGGTCATTAATCCGAATTTTCTTCGGCTGAATCATTGTATTAAGTACTCAAAACTAACATGCATGACTAATTAATGGAATTACTATCAGTTCTAGTCCAGAACAGGTTCGGTCATCAGCAACATTCATCCACAAATCTAGAATTTGTTCAACTGTTTTCGGATGACTTGCATGCAGTAGATTTTTGCTTCATTTTTTTTTAATCCGAACTGATTAACCTCATGCATAGCATGGTCATCTAGTTTCTAGTTAGCTAAACACCTATCTAAACTCAGATTATCACGATCGAACAAATTTCAGCTACATTATCCAATTAAATCTCTCGGCCAACCCATTTTCTTCACATCAGATTTTCCTATGTTACAATTTAACATCCGGGCGCACAAACATCACATGCAAGTCCATAGCTGACCTCATTTGTCTATAATCAGCTAATTTCAATTCAGAAATTACCTCAAATAGAGCTCACTCACGCGACCAGAAAGTTGAAATTTTTTTTTCCTCTCCTCTCGGCTTTGCTCACGCACACGAGGATGGTTGGTCCGAGTTCAGTGGTTGCATCTGTGGTGGTTGTGAATGAATTGATCACGGCTGGTTGAGGGTGAAGAATGAAATGGCAGCTCTCGGTGGTGATGGAGGAAGTAATGAAGCTCGCACGGTTATCTCTTGCTCTCACCCTCTCTCGGACAGTTCAAGGTTCGCAACTCGCACAGCTCTCTCTCTGGTTTCCTCTCGTCGATGATACCAAGGCAGGGAATGGAGTGAAATGGAATGGTGTTGTGGGTATTGGAGTTGCTGAAATGGAGAGATAAATCGCGGATGAAGGAGATGGAGTGTGTGAGTGGAGAATGAAATGCAATCCGGCGGAGATGAAAATGTTTGTGTTTTAGAGTTGGCCAATGAAGCTTTGGTGGTTGCATGGTAAATCCGAGATGGTGGAGGGCCAATTTGGTCTTTTCACATTTCATCCGAATTTCCACTCAAGTCCTCAATCCTACTCTAATTCCAAAATTTACCCCGAATGTAATTTGAATGCCTACTAGTATACTGACCTCGCAAAAATTCAATTTTTGAGACTTTTACGTCCTAAGTATACTAAGTGTACTTGTAATGGTTTTGTCTAAAATATATCGACTTTGTCTTGATGCTAAGGTTCCCGTTAATACTTAATCATTATTAACGTTTAAGATTAGCTATCGGAATTCAAAGAATTTATATTAAGACTATAAAATAATCTACCTCAAGAGATGTTAATTTAACTTAACAAAACCAAGTAATTTAATACTTTAGCACAATTATATTATTTGCAACCTGAGAGTTGTTTTCACGTACTTAGTTAAGAACAAGTAGAAATAAAGCTAGAATTTATTTAATAATCAAGAATGCCAATGCAATATGCCTAGATGTATATATGTTTGTAGTCTTTTTTTTTTTGAGATTCTCACATAGTAAGGGTTGTTAATTATTTTTATTTTATTTTTTAGAAATTGGGTTCGTTGTTTTCATTTTTATTGCTAACATATTTTGTATTAAATTTCAGAAAAAGAAAATTTCCACAAAAGTTGTTTTAATCATCTTGGATTCAATTTGAAAAACAAAAAATATATATATAATTGACATTTAAAAATTTTCAATTTGTTTTAATTTGTTTTTAACTTTGTTTGTGTATTTAAATTGATTTTTGAAAAAAAATAAAAACAAAAATGATAAAAAAAATAATAGAAAAATGTGTGAATAGGTGGAAGCTTGCATGTGGGACAAGTGTCCCTTTATGTCTTTGACAACACAACACCTAAGGGGTTAGGTGTCTAGACACTTGGAGGCCTAAGATTTGAAGGAAAAGAAAAAGAAAGGAAAGGGCGGCTAGAGGTTGAGAGAGCTGAGAGTGGGAGGTAGCGTGAGAGATAGAGAGAACCGAGAGCTCTCGGTTCTGGAAGGAAGGAAATGGGAAAAAAAACAAGGGAGATTGGGGAGGCGGCGAGAGAAACCAGAAAAAGAAAAAAAAAAGCAAAGGAAAACAAGGAAAAAGGGGCGGCGGCCAGGAAGAACTGAAAAACAGGAGGAAGAAAGAAAAGCTACGGGCAGGCTGGGAAGAAAGGCAAGCGAAGGAAAAAGGGAAGAGCTTGGGGAAATTGGGGAGTTTTCGAGTAGAGTGAGGAACCGAGAGTGAGAGCTAGAAAAGACGAAGGAAAATCTGGGACGAAACAAAAGAAAAACAGAGGAGAAAGGCTTCGGCAATTAACCAGAGCTAAGGAAAAGCAGAGGAGCAAAGCTTTGAAAAAACAGAGCAAGGAAGGTTCATCTAAAGAGCTGCCGGAACCGCCGCTGCTCATAGCCGTCACCATCTCACCGGAATCGTCCATTACTACCTACGAAGCTTCACCGAGAGAACACCGTGAGTTGTTCTTTTCCTTTACATTTCAGTATTTCTTTCAAAGCATGTCTGCCGTGAGTTGCTATGGCAAATTTTCATGTCGATTGTTCATGATTTTAAGAACATACATGGTTTATGTGTTGATTAGGCTAAATTTTTTGGATTTCTAATAATTTTGGGGCCGATTATAGTCTCAATGGAGCAAAGAATTGATGAAATTTTTAATGCCCCTAATCTGTTTGATGAAATGCCTGAGTGAAAATTCTAATTGAAAGATGATTTGATATAGGCAACCCTAGGGGAAGACCCTCCTAGAACCTCCCAACCTTGTAATTATCAGAGTTGGATCTTTTCTCCCAACAGAAATTGAACTCGATTGTTCTCATGAACTCAAGACCTCTGACACACAAAGGTAATCAGCAACCTTAAGCAAATAAAGGTGGATGAAGAGACACCACGATTAGGGAACAAACTAATCGATAAAGTCAGATTTGAATCCGAAGCAATGAACTCAAGAATTCAAGAGTAAGTTCGATTAAGAACTTGAAGGAAAATTCCTCACGATTTCTGGTTGTAATAATCTGTCCTTTACTCTTACAAGAGAAGCCTTTTTATAGGCTAAAACTAGGGCAAAATCTGGCCCACATAAACCTGGAAGAGATTCGGTCCGCATAAAAGAGCTTAAAGAGCTAGCTCTTTAAGGCTTTTCGATAAGGCCCGATAAGTAATAAAATACTCAACGCCTAACAACTACTAAACTAGACAGTCTTAAAACAACTACCAACTAAGCTAACAAGTACGAGATCACTCCTTTACTTCAAATGTACAAGTGAACAAAGTAACTTCATGGTCCATCAAATCTTCAAACCTAGCTTGTTCCTTGCTTGTATGGTGAATGATCAAGGCTCGTAAAGCTTCCTTCACCTTCTTGGTTCTTGATCTTGTCATCGGACCACCAATGTTGATCAAAGGGTCCTTGACCCAAGGTTGGAGTTGTTGCACGCCCGTATCCGCATCATTCCCTCCCTCCTCGAAAGGATTCGTCCTCGAATCTTCAAAGTCTGTATCAAAATCAAAAGGGGATAGGTCAGACACATTAAAAGATGCGCTTATGCCATACTCACTTGGAAGTCCCAATTTGTATGCATTGTCGTTGATCCTCTCTAGGACTTGAAAAGGTCCGTCGCCTCTTGGATGTAACTTGGTCCGTCGAGATGCTGGAAACCTTTCCTTCCTCATGTGCACCCAAACCCAATCACCAGGTTCGAATACAACATGCTTTCTTCCCTTATTCGCATGTTGTGCATATTGCGCATTTTTCTTTTCAATTTGAGCTCGAATTCTCTCATGCAAGGTCCGAACAGCCTCTGCCTTTTTGACACCATCTGCGCTTAAACACTCATCAACAGGAATAGGTGATAAATCTAGAGGGGTTAGCGGCTGAAACCCATAAACAATTTCAAAAGGAGAATGATTAGTAGTAGAATGAGTGGTTCGGTTATATGCAAACTCAGCGATAGGCAAACATTCTTCCCACTTCTTCAAGTTCTTTTGAACAATGGCTCGAAGTAAAGCACCAAGGGTTCGATTGGTTACCTCAGTTTGACCATCCGTTTGAGGATGACTAGAAGTAGAAAATAGCAACTTCGTTCCCAATTTTTCCCAAAGTGATTTCCAGAAGTAGCTTAAGAATTTCACATCCCTATCACTTACAATTGTACGCGGTACTCCATGCAATCTAACCACGTCCTTGAAGAATAAATCAGCAACATGGCGCGCATCATTTGTTTTCCTACAAGGGATAAAATGAGCCATTTTAGAAAATATATCCACTACAACAAAGATACTATCCATACCTCTAGAAGATCTTGGTAAGCCAAGTACAAAATCCATGGATAAGTCTGTCCAAGGAGCATGAGGTACGGGTAGAGGAGTGTATAGTCCATGAGGGTTACTCCTTGACTTGGCCTGCTTACACTTTAAACATTTATCACAAATGTTAGCAACGTCACGCCTCATTTTAGGCCAATAGAAGTGTTCATGCAAAATGTCAAGAGTTTTATCAATGCCGAAATGTCCCATCAATCCTCCACCATGGGCTTCTCTAACAAGTAATTCTCTAAGCGAACAATTGGGAATACATAGGCGATTTTCTTTGAACAAGAAACCTTCATGCCTATAGTACTTTTGAAATGCAGCATGTTCACAAGCTTGAAACACATTAGAAAAATCGTCATCATGTGCATACATGTTTTTAATGTGCTCAAAACCAAGTAGCTTAGTGCTCATGTTAGTGATCAAAGTATACCTCCTAGACAATGCATCCGCAACGACATTATCTTTCCCCTTCTTATACTTAATGATGTACGGAAAGGAATCAATAAATGCAATCCACTTCGCATGTCTTTTATGCAACTTTCCCTGACCCTTAAGGAATTTAATTGATTCATGATCAGTATGTATCACAAATTCCTTAGGCATAAGATAATGCTGCCACACTTCAAGAGCACGCACAACAGCATACAATTCTTTATCATAAGTAGGGTAATTAAGAGCTCCCCCACTCAACTTTTCACTGAAATATGCCAATGGTCTATTATTTTGATGTAAGACAGCCCCTATGCCGATTCCACTAGCATCACATTCAACTTCAAACGTCACATCAAAATTAGGCAAAGCAAGAATAGGTGCTGAAATTAACAAATTCTTAAGCTTATTAAATGACTCTTCTTGCTCTTTTCCCCATTGAAACCCCACATTCTTTTTAATTGTCTCATTCAAAGGTGCTGCAATAGTACTAAAGTCTTTAACAAATCTCCTATAGAAACTTGCAAGACCATGAAAAGACCTTACTTGAGACACATTGGTTGGAGTCGGCCACTCTAAGATGGCTTTTACCTTGGCGGGATCAACACTTATGCCATTTGCACCAACAATATATCCAAGGAAATTAACTTCAGGAGTGCAGAAGACACATTTTTCCATGTTAGCAAACAACCTATTTTCACGCAAGGCACTTAAAACAAGTCGCAAATGCTCAACATGTTCATCTAAAGACTTGCTAAAGATCAATATATCATCAAAATAAACAACAACAAACTTCCCAAGAAAATGCCTTAAAACATGGTTCATTAACCTCATGAAAGTACTTGGAGCGTTTGTTAAGCCGAAAGGCATCACAAGCCACTCATAAAGACCATACTTTGTTTTGAAAGCAGTTTTCCATTCGTCTCCTTCCTTTATCCTTATTTGATGATAACCAGATCTTAAGTCAATTTTAGTGAAAATGATTGCCCCATGCAATTCTTCTAACATATCATCTAACCTAGGAATAGGATGACGATACTTAACAGTAATTTTATTAATTGCACGACAATCTGTACACATTCTCCAAGTCCCTTCTTTCTTAGGCACTAAAATGACTGGAACTGCACAAGGGCTAAGAGATTCATGTACCTGGTCCTTTTCAAGGAGGGAATCGACTTGCCTTTGGATTTCCTTTGTTTCCTCCGGATTTGCTCTATAGGCTGGTCGATTTGGTAGAATTGCTCCAGGAACAAAGTCGATTTGATGTTCGATACCTCGAATTGGAGGTAATCCTTTTGGTAGTTCCTCCGGAAACACATCCTTGAATTCCTGCAAAAGAGAGTAGATTGCACTAGGAAGAGAATCGGTTATGCCTAGTGTGTAAAAAGAAGAATAATCAGCTTCCCTGTACAGAAGTACTATGAGAAGACTTTGTGCATTCAAAGCCCTACCTACCTCACGCACACTTGCATAGAAGCTCTTTTTGTTCACTTTCAAGCTCTCGGCCTCACTAAGTTTTTTTCCACTCGAATTTTCTTTTTCACTCAACTCGGCCTCTACTTTCTTTTTTTCCTCATCCTCAGGCACATTCGGCTTTTTCTTTGCCTCTCTCAGTTGCCTTTTCTCTCGCTCTTTTCTTAGATGCAATTGTTCCTCATACACTTGTGTAGGTGTCAAGGGTGAAAGAGTGATCTTGAGGTTGTCCATAATGAACTTATACTTATTAGTGAGTCCAATATGATCAGCCTGCCGATCATACTCCCACGGACGCCCTAACAAAACATGACTAGCTTGCATAGGAATTACATCACATAAAACCTGGTCCTTGTATCGACCAATAGAAAAAGCGATTAAAGCTTGTTTGGTCACCTTGACTTCCCCCCCATCATTTAACCAAGATAGTCTATAGGGTTTAGGGTGGTAAGTCCATGGAATGTGCTTTCGCTCGACAAAGTCAGCAGCTACGCAATTAGTACAAGAGCCACTATCAATTATCATGAGACATACCTCATCTCCAATTTTGTATCTCGTATGAAAAATGTTGGACCGTTGGAGATCATCTTCTTGAGCTTGTGCATTTAGCACTCTCATAGTCACCATAGTTCGAGCTACGGGGTCCTCTTCTATTTCAACCAGGTCATCATCATTCCCCTCTTCTTCAAGTGGTGGCATGTCCGCATATTCCTCCTCTCCTTCGCTTTGCCACATTCCCTCTTCATTCATGTACATGATGCTTCGGTTAGGGCATTGAGCCATGAGGTGGCCAATTCCCTTGCATTTGAAACATGCCTTTGGCTGGTTGGTAGACGTATTTGCCCTTGGAAGAGTCGGCCGCGGGGTTGGTTTAGAAGGAGTTGCACTCGGATGGAATGGTTGCTCCATTCGCCTGTTTTCCCTTTCTTTATTGCCTTGCCTCGGCCAAGCATTGGATGTTGGCAATTGATCTCTTCTCCAAGGTGTGGAAGAGGATGTAGTGGTTCGGCCACTAGGTGTCTTTATAGGTAATGCTTGCTTTTCCACCTTCTCTGCATAAGACACCATTTGTTGTAGCTCAAAGTGGTCTTGAAGCTCAACCTTCACTACAAGAAAATTGCTCATCAGTGACAACACAAAGTCATCACAGAACATACAAATATCGTCACAAATATCTTTTATTGACGACTTTTTGATCGTCACAAAGTCGTCACTAAATCCCCGTCGGTAAAAGTAAACAGTGACTACCTAAAATGTCGTCACTAAATAGTTGTCATTAGTGACGACTTTAAGTAGATCATTTTTGACAAAATATCAAGTCGTCAATAAAACACTTCCAGATTGTCGTCACTAATGACAACTATTTAGTGATGACTTCAAATGTCGTCACTAAATAGTTGTCATTAGTGACGAAAATCCGGAAGTGTTTTATTGACGACTTGATCTTTTGTCAAAAATGCTCTACTTAAAGTCGTCACTAAAAAGCACCGAAAGCCATTGTATATAACTATTTTACTCACAACAATTGTCGTCACAAATGTAGCTTAGATTTAGTGACAATCTCTGTTGTGACAAGGAGTTTTTATTTTCTATTTTGTGACAACTTTGTTTTGTCATTAGATAATTTCTCAATAGCTTAATAATCATAATTTGGCCTGTAATCATTGCTAAATCATTGATTTTAAACAAATCATACAAATAAACATGAACGATTGATAACCAAAAGTATTTGCATTAGATTACATGGTAATAATATAGCATTCTCAAATGCCAAATTCAAGTGTACATTACCCAACTAATGCCTACAAAAATAACATTTGTCCAAAATATCACTTGTATATATGGTACATTTACAAAAGCAATCACAGTTTAAGAAATTGAAGAACATCTAAATGAACCATTCCATGAGCAAAAGGCAATTTTGTCTTCAACATTCTTCAACCATAACCATAGATATCTTCCAAAAGCTAGTATGAATAGCATTTATCTGTCATAAAAGAGTAAAAGAAGTAGGTAAGGAAAGGAGTACAATAATAAAGAACAAGTAATGAGACTTAGATTATTAAGACAAAAATTACAATTCATTAAGAACCTCATATAATTTGGGCCCACATATTACAACACCAGCAAGAAGTTAGAAATCACAGTCCAATCTATACAAATACAACACTGCATAAGCTCAACTAAAGAGCTCTCTAAAACAGTTTTTTTTATTTTCTTTCTTCTTCTTTAAATAGCTCAACTTATTGAACAATTAAATTGGACTCCCACAGTAATTATTGTTTAATCTTTATGCTTTTGGTTGTTTATATATTAAAACACAGAAAGCAACTTATTGTACGAGGTGTGAATACAGGAGGTACTAGCCCTCTTTGATTTTAGGAGTTTATGCTTCAAAAATCATGAAGGAAACGATGCCTCTGTAGGATTAAACTGTGCAAAGAGAATGAGCCATTTGCCTCACAATGTCAAAGTGAAGACCATCTAAACAGGTGAAACCAATCAAAGTTCACAAACGCCCCCTTTGCATTATATTCATTTCTTTCAAGTCACTACATAGGCAAAAAGAAGATTGCTATCCATGCATGGTCTGTCGCTTGTACTTGAAAATAATATACTATTGCAGATGAACAATCAGATTTTTACCTCTATTGATAAACTAACAGCACTATATACATGATACCTAGATATTTCCCAAAGAATAAGTTCAGATAACAATGATGCATAACATCAGCCCCAAAAAATGTTATTACACAACCATCAGCCCCATAACTATAACCATAAACTACACAACCATAACAAAAAATAGTCCACAATGATGGATAACATCAGCCCCAAAAAATGTTATCACCAGCTATTACCAAAAAATAGTCCACAATGACTACAAGTTACCAAAAACTACATATCAGCTATAACCATAACCATAAACTACACAACCATAACAAAAAACGGTCCACAATGATGCATAACATCAGCCCCAAAAAATGCTATTACCAGCTATTACCAAAAAATAGTCCACAGTGACCACAAGTTACCAAAAACTACAGATCAGCCATAACCATAACCATAAACTACACAACTATAACAAAAAATAGTCCACAATGATGCATAATATCAGCCCCAAAAAATGCTATTACCAGCTATTACCAAAAAACAGTCCACAGTGACCACAAGTTACCAAAAACTACAGATCACCTTCTCCAACTATGATAGCAGATTCTTACATTAGTAATTCTTAGCAGTTGATCTCTATCATCTTTAGGAAGCTTGCCCTATTTAGGTGCTTTCCACTTGCCATACTTTCAAATAACGCAGCTTGCCTCTGAAATGTATCGCTGAGCACCTTCTCTAACTAGTCTTCCACTTATTTCAGAAACAGTAATGTTCACATTTTTTCCAGCTTTCTTTTCATTTGATAGTGCAATATTACGCGTATATCCTCTTTTTCTTTTTAACATCACTTGGTCTAGTAGATACAAAGTAAACAAGACCATAAGTGCTAACAATAGCAGCCCTGGCAGTAATTAGTTAATTAGAGTAGAATTACACGTAAAACTGACATACCTGAACCGTTTGACTCAAGGTCTTGCATACTTTCAGTTTCATTGCTTTGACAACCAATAGTTTGATTAGATCCAACATGCTGTGAAGTAGGAGTTCCATCAGTTTGCATCCCAGCAGCTTCTTGTGATGTCATTCCATTGCCTGAAGATTTTTCAGCAATCTGTCTACTCTCAGCTTGTATCAATCTAAGGCATTTAAAGGAAGGTGAACAAACCATGTAAGAATTAAAATAAGTAGTGACTTGATTGCAAAAATTAAAGAAATTTGAGGGGGTCAAATTAATTAATTTTGGGCCATAGCGAAACAAGGGGAGACTTGGGGGGCCGAAGTGCAATTCTTGAAAGTTTTTCTTGCAAGTTCATGCAAAGTTACGAAGCTTATGCTTCTGCAATTTCCAGCTAACATCTCTGCTGCAATTTTCACTCAGGAGCTTTTGCAACCCCATGGAACTTTCGGCAAACAAGATTCATGCAGCACTTTGATCCATTTCCAATTAAACATGGCTAAAACCTAGTAACAATGAGATTCCTGGAAGACTCTCATGCAAGTTTCATGCAACAAAAGAAGACAAGAAGTTTTTGCAACTAATTTCTGTTAAAATTTCAGCGACCGAAAAATGAAAACTGCTGCACTTTACTTCTACCAGGTTTTCCTTGCCGCAAAACTTTGCAGTTTATCAAATTACTTTTTCAAATACAAGACATCAAGATCAAAACAGCAAGACTACCCTGCAGATTTTTAGCATGAACAACCAAGAACTAACATCAAAGGGATAAAATAAACTACCCTATATCAGCCCATAAGACTGCCTAGACAGGAATGTGCTAAGCAAGGGGGAATACAAGCAATGAAAGAAAGAAAAACAATGACAGCATGCCCCCTTGACGAATAGAAAATGCAGCCCTCTAGTCTTAAGAATATCAATGGAGTTACCCCAGTTTTATCAAGAGAAACAGATTTTTAAGACACAAAACTACCCAACCAAAGGAAAAAAACAGCCATGAAGGAGAGGTTCATGAGACAACGTGTATGACCTAAAAGCACCAAGACTAACCCAACTCTCAGTCGGGCATTTCATCGAACATCGGCTGGGCATCAAAATTTCAGCAACTTCTCACTCAATTGATGTAAATCAGCACCCAGAAGTTATTCAGAAAAATGAATATCTCAATCCAATCGAACCACAAAAACACGTATGTTCAGCAAGTTACAAGCAATTAACAAGAGAGTTGCAACAAATAAAACCACGGGAGACCCATCTTAAGGATGCAACACAAGAACAAAAGCAGCAAAAATTTTGGCAATTTGGACAAATAATCATCCTCTCCGAATGGTCTAAATGCTTGCTGCCATAGTACATCAGAAAGTTCACCTCCAAATTCCAACCAAAATTTACCCTCATACGAGTCTCCTCTCAATCAATTTCATATTACTAATTTGCTTTCATACCAAAGGAACATCACGCAAAAGGGAAACAGAACAGATGCTAAACAAACGGATGCCAAACAAAACCATCCGAATCTTTCAACAAGAACTCTCATCTCTTTCATGAAAATGAACTACTTTGACAAACGTGGACTGGCCGAATGTTATGCAAAAACGGAAATCAATTTGTCTTTTGAAGTTGTACTCTCAGTTGAGCATTTTGTCAAACAGGTTGGGGCATAAAGAATTTCTACGATTCTTTGTTCAATTAAAGCTAGAAGTGGCCCCCAAAAATTGTCCGAAACAAAAATTCAGTCCAATCAACCCCATAAAACATATACGGCCAAACAATTATGAATAATCACTGGAAAATTGCAAGAAAACTGATTCACCAGAGAATAATTTTAAGGTTGGAATTACCATACTCCTTCTGGGTGAATGTTTGCCGGTGATGGTGGAAATTTTCGGAGCTGACAGCAAATTGCAACTCCTCCGCTCGGCTTTTCCTTTTTCTTGCCCAAAAGCTTTTCCCTCTGTTTGTTTGTGTTGCTCAAGTGTTCCGTTGCTTTAACTCAGACCAAGTGTTCCGTTGCTTTTGTTTTCAGAATGTGTTCCGCTGCTTTGGTCTTTGCTTTGCTTTGGATATTGTTTTTGTTGCGCGGCACTTTCACTATGATTTGATCAAAATTTTGACTTCACTCATTTTCCCTCCATTTGATACAAAAAATCATGTTTTTTTTCTGGATTTGTAATATGGTTTGAACCATAGATTTTAATGCTATAGTATTATTCTTTATTTTTTAGCAAAAAATAAAAATTTTCATCAACATAGGTGGCAAAATTTGTTAATTTCATATAATTGAAAATGTACTTTTATAATTTGCTAATATTTTACACTAATTTCTTATAATTGCAGCACTAAAGAACATTATGTAATTGAAAATAATTAAACTCAAATTATATGGTTATAACATAGTTTCAATAAAAATAATCATTTTCCTAACATTTGAGACCAATCATCATGCTTTTTTTTATTTTTAATTTGGTTTGAAGCATAGATTAAACACAGACTTTCATTAAAAATAATCAAACGCTATTAATAAGACATTATTGTTAAGTCAAAATCAAAGAAAATTTAGTGATGACATAATGTTATCACTAATTTATTCAAGATTATAATGACAAGAAAAGTAGTCACTAATTAAATTGCTAGTTTTTAATATTGTCAATTGCTAGTTTTTAATACTTTTGTGAAAATATTGATAATGGTTGAGAAAATTTTGTTACATTACTGCAAGTGATAAATGTACTTTTGTTCTTTTTCAAACATTTATTTTAATGTTTAATTTTGTTTAAAACTATTGTACTAGTATAGATTTACAAGACAAAACTTAAGTTCTCAATAGTTAAAAAATTCATTACAGAGAAAACACAAGTAGTAGTTGCAAAATGTGTATAAATTACAGATATTTTAATGTGTATAAATTACAGTTTATTTTAATGTTTAATTTTGTTTGAAACTATTTTACTAGTATAGATTTGCAAGACATCGATTTATGGGTAATTTCTTTTTTTTTGCTTTCACATATTTAATTTATGTTAAATACAAAACCTACCAGTTTCCTTTTCATAAAAATATTAGTGCAACATTTTTTGAATTTTACTTACAAACATTTATGTATTTAATATAAATTAAATGATTCAGAGTGAAATGCCCATAAAGAGTAGAATATTTGTTCATGTAATGGAGGAAACCCACAAAGAGTTGGTACTTTATGGGGCATTTCTTTTTTTAAAAAAATTTAATTTATGTTGAAAAGATAACCTGCCAGTTTTCGTTTTGTAAGAAATCAGTGTAACACTTTTTGAATTTTACTTACAAACATTTATAAATTTATCATAAATTATATGTTTGAGAGTAAAATGCCCATAAAAAGTTGGTACTTTGAATAGATAATGCTCATTTGCCCATAAACTACACTCCCTGAAGGCTATTTTGTTAATTACTTTGTAGTACTTTGTTATTCCTTTGCTAATACTACTTGGCATGTAGTACAAAGGATAAATCTAGCATAAATTTCTTATTCCATTGATAAAAAGACCTACCTGCCTTATAACTATTGTAATGAAAGATATATCTTTAGAGTTTATAACAAATTATTACTTAAGTTTGAGAAAATTATAAAATATTTATGTTTATCAAGATACCATTCGCAATTTCCTAATAAAAAAATAGGGGCTAAATTGTAAAAGCTAGGGTGCCATAATAGAAATAATAAAATTGATGTATTACATATGGGGGTTAAATTGCAAAAGTTAGAGTGCCATAGTAGAATTAATGAAATTGGTGAATTACATATGGGGCTAAATTACAAAAGTTAGGGAGTAATAATAGAATTAAAGAAATCGGTGTACTACATATGAGGCTAAATTGTAAAAGTTAAGGTATCATAATGGAATTAATGGAATTTTTTACAACATTTGGGGCTAAATCGCAAAAGTTAGGGTGGCACAGTAGAATTAATGAAAGTGACTTAGAAATAAGTACTTTAAACAGTGACGATTAATTCTTGTCACTAAATCCGAATCGGTAGAGTGACAGTGACGATATTAGAAGTTGTCACTATATAAATCATTTTAGTGACAACGTTTTTCAAGGTCGTCACTGAAAACTTAGTTGTTTTGAGCAATTATGACAACTTTCCTTGTCGTCACTAAACAACCACGTTTTGTGACGACTTTTATCGTCACTAGAAAATGTTGTCACTAATGACCATATTTCTTGCAATGTAGTTTGTGACGAAAATAACGGGTCGTCACTAAACATTTAGTTGCTTTTGATGCAATTGTGACAACTTTAGGAGTCACGACTAAAGAAACTCCTTTTGTGACGACTTATTGTCATCACTACAAAATGTTGTCACTAATAACTTTTTTTTTAGTGATCAGTGACGACAACAAAAAGTCGTCCATAAATAGGCCAAACAATAGTGATGATGTTCTTAATGTCGTCACTATTGTGTGTTCTAATACTCCCGCGCTCTTGCTAAATCTTGGCGGGAATTTACTAGTGACGATTTTTTTAAGTTGTCACAAATGAGTTGACTCCCATTAGAGATTTGTGACGAGTTAGAAAGTCGTCAATAAAGGATCCCCTTTTGTGACAACTTTTTTTCGTCACAGAGAAAAGTTGTCACTGATGACCAATTTTCTTGTAGTGTTCCTAATTTCAGGATTTAATCCATTAAGGAATCTTGCCATGGTTGCTTCCGAATCCTCTTGTATATTGGCCCTTATCATTGCTACCTCCATTTGTTTGTGGTACTCATCAACCGAACTGGACCCTTGGGTGAGTCGTTGGAGCCGATTGTACAAGTCCGTGGTGTAATGGAAAGGTACAAATCGTTTCCTCATCACTTGCTTCATTTCAGCCCAGGTGTCAATTGGTTGTTCCCTATTTCTCCTCCTTGTGGCACATACTTGCTCCCACCAAATGGATGCATAATCTTCAAATTCAATAGCCGCAAGTTTCACCTTTTTCTCTTCAGAGTAATTGTGGACTTCAAACACTTGCTCAACTCTCCTAACCCAATCTAAATAAGCTTCAGGATCATTTTTCCCATGAAAGATAGGCATCTTAGTCTTGATGGAACCAAGATTGTCATCGGTTCTCCTAGGTCGGTCTCGGCCTTCCCTCGCTTCCCTGTGGCTTTTCCTTGATCGGAATGAGGTGTTAGAATGATACCCCTCATCATCCGCATCATGCTCAACACTCTGAGCACTTGAAGCCCTATTGGGAATATCTCCAGTACCTCGCATCTCAATGGCAGCCAACCTGTCGGATATTTGTGCCATCGTAAATTCATGTCTCTCCGCTTGTTTTTGAAGAGTTTGGAGCACCAGTTTGAGTGACACGTCGGTCTCAGACGGCTCAGGCATGTTCCCCTCTTGAGACATATTGTCCAACCTGCAAAACAAGTGTATCCTAGTCTACCTTGCAAAGCACTCGTGTATCACTCAAGAAAACACACTCACTCTCAATTTTCCTTCTCGAAGTTCTTAAGACAACTCAACTCTCAAAAATTCCAGAATTAATTACCCTATAAGTAATAAGACACAAAGCAGAATTTTTGCGAATCCTAGAAAACAAAAACTCTACCTGAAGCTGGAACTTTTTTTTTTTTCAGCTGTTGCTTTGCTGAGTTTCTGGTCAGTATTTTGGAGTATAAATGGTGCTTTTGGGGTGCTCAAATAATGTACGAACCAGTCCTCAAATTTCAGTCAAATCGGATTGCAAAACTAGCTCAACCGATTTTAGAAACTCAAGAACTCCCAAGGCGGTTTGGGCTAAGGTGTTTGGTTTGGTTTTGAAAACGGAATTGGGTGTGTTTGGGGTTGGTTAGGTCGTTTGGGGTCTTTGGAATTCAATCAAGATTGGAACTCAAGAGTTGGAAACCAATCAAGATTAGGAAACTCAAGTTTTGGGAAATCAACCAAGATTTGGAGATTAACCAAGATTTGGGAACCCACCAAGAATTGGAAACTCACGATTTTTTTGGAAACTTGATTTCCTTTGTATGAGAGCCAATTCCTTCTCTTCTTCCTTTTTTTTTTCTTTTTTTTTCCGGCTCTTCAAGGAACACAAATTCAGATCACACCAACAAGTTCAAGAAAACGGATGAAAGGTTATGCCAATTCCAAGAAATCCCTAGTTCTTGGTTTATTGTTCAAGAATTTTCAAAATAAGACTTGGTGGTCCAAGAACTTCAAGAATTTGTTCAAGAAGCTCAAGAACTTCCCCAAATTGCGTTGTGGTATTTAGGGTTTGCAAGAACAACAACCAATTCTCAAGAAATAGGCAAAACAGAATTTCAGCAATACTCAAAAGAAAATTCCAGCAATACTCTAGCAACTTGAATACTAAAACAAGATAAGATACGTGACTCTTTTTTTTTTCTTTTTTTGTCTTTAAACCCTAACAACCCAAACACAAATATAACAAACCCAAGAACTTGGACAGAAAACACAAAAAGACAACACCCAAACAGTTTTTTTTTTGACTCGGATGAACAGTAACGTGAACAGTACGCTACAGTATGATGAACAGTATTTCGGAATAGTAACGATGAACAGTAATCGCTACAGTTTTTTTTTTTTGACAAAAAGACAACTAACAAGATATGAACAACTTCAATTAAAAGAGAATTAACCTGATGCTCTGATTACCAACTGATATAGGCAACCCTAGGGGAAGACCCTCCTAGAACCTCCCAACCTTGTAATTATCAGAGTTGGATCTTTTCTCCCAACAGAAATTGAACTCGATTGTTCTCATGAACTCAAGACCTCTGACACACAAAGGTAATCAGCAACCTTAAGCAAATAAAGATGGATGAAGAGACACCACGATTAGGGAACAAACTAATCGATAAAGTCAGATTTGAATCCTAAGCAATGAACTCAAGAATTCAAGAGTAAGTTCGATTAAGAACTTGAAGGAAAATTCCTCACGATTTCTGGTTGTAATAATCTGTCCTTTACTCTTACAAGAGAAACCTTTTTATAGGCTAAAACTAGGGCAAAATCCGGCCCACATAAACCTGGAAGAGATTCGGTCCGCATAAAAGAGCTTAAAGAGCTAGCTCTTTAAGGCTTTTCGATAAGGCCCGATAAGTAATAAAATACTCAACGCCTAACAACTACTAAACTAGACAGTCTTAAAACAACTACCAACTAAGCTAACAAGTACGAGATCACTCATTTACTTCAAATGTACAAATGAACAAAGTAACTTCATGGTCCATCAAATCTTCAAACCTAGCTTGTTCCTTGCTTGTATGGTGAATTATCAAGGCTCGTAAAGCTTCCTTCACCTTCTTGGTTCTTGACCTTGTCATCGGACCACCAATGTTGGTCAAAGGGTCCTTGACCCAAGGTTGAAGTTGTTGCGCACCCGTATCCGCATCATTCCCTCCCTCCTCGAAAGGATTCGTCCTCGAATCTTCAAAGTCTGTATCAAAATCAAAAGGGGATAGGTCAGACACATTAATCATGTAATAACAAGTAATCCAGGAAACATTTACAATATGAAGCAATGATAACACATTCATTAAAAGATTACATGCTCACATAGAGCCTTTCGTTCTTTCATTCACCTTTCATTTCCTTATTCCTCCAATCATTTTAAAATGCATTTTGTAAGTGAAAACCCCTCCATTAACATTGTCACTCGTTCATTCATTTCATTCTTCCCCCTTCTAGACATTGGCCAGATTCCACCCGACAACGTAGTAATACTTGAGTATACCAAACTTTCACCCAAGGTCACCATATCGCCCGATCGAGTCCGCTTCTGGCTCGAGTCGACCAGCAACAAAGGGCAAGGGCCCAATTCAGCCAAAAGGCTTACATTGATGCACAACTAACATTTAATCATTTAAACATTGAAAATTTCACATTTCATTTAGGTCGAGTGCGATAAAGTACACACTCGCCCAGCAAAATTCATTTGTAACAAACATTTATTATTTAATCAAATATCCACAACAAATCATATAGTTCATGGAAACATAACAAACAAAGAACACTCACCTATTTAAGCAAAATAATGTCCAAAGTATCCTTCCGGATAACACCCTCAATCACCAAGGAACCCTAATATAATCAAAAGAACACATTATGCTTCAACCATCAAAGATTTAAGTGATTCAAAGAAAATTCGAATACGTACGAGTACAAAGTATAAATATGGTTTTTGAAGTAAAAAGAGAACATTTAAACCAAAGGACATAAGTAAAATATTTATAAAACTTATGCTCACTCGTAAAACTTTAAAATTTCCATTTGAGTCAAAGTGACAAAGAAAACGTATTTCTATTAGTCGTAAATTTCATTTTTTCAAGGGTACAATTTTGGGCTAAGTTCTAAATTATATCCCTCAATAAAAGAAGACGCAAATATCCTAGATGGTTCACGTGGTATTCACTCTCAAGTTTTACTCGAGTCGCAAGTAAATCTACCTAACCCTTGAGCGTAAATTTGGGTAGCACGCCCATTGTATTTACCTATTTTCCAGCCATTCATGACTTCATTCTTTTCCTCAATCAATCCCAAAGTCACACACAAAATAATCTCATTTCAATAGCCGTTCAATAGGCTCAATGTCATACAAGTACAAAATCAAGTTAGGAACATGTTTGGAAATGAAGTTTAAGTCATAAAACAAAAGACATATTTGACGTCGCTTAGCGTATCGGACACAGCCGAAGCTATGCTTATCAGATTGGGGTGCAATTTATATCGTTGTGAAGCTAAGATAAAGGGATACAACTTTGATGAAGACCACTCAATCCATTTCGTAGTGTATCCAGGTCAAAATTTCAAATTACAGAACCCAAATCTCACAATTAGGCTAGTTAACCATATTATGCATAAATGACAATAACTCTGGCTACTGAAATCCGATTGAGGCATTTTCAGGCCGTTGGAAAGCTAAGACATAGTACTACAACTTCTGTGTTTTGACCAAATGCTAATTCAGTACGGATCAGGGTGAACAGACGCGGTTAGATTGGTGAAATGTCAACACTGTCCACAGAGCTCTACCTATGGCAGTTAGGGGTATTTTTGTCTTTTTACATGTTATTGTGCTCAAATTGAGTTGAAATTTTACAGACAGCTATAAAACATCATTTCCTACAACTTTTATGTTTTTAGCTAAGCCCAATTCGGCCTCCATCATGGCTGAATGACACTGGTCAGAACAGGGCAAGATGAAAACCCTAAAACTGGAATTTGTGCACATAAGCTAAAATTTCTTTAGGTAACCAAAACTAGCATACCAAAGCTTCATTTCACCCAATATAAAGCTATCATTCCATGGCCAACCCTTACTCATATCATGAAGGCAGAAAAATCACCATTAAAACTGAAATTTCCATAATACTACTTCAAACTATGAAATATGCTCATAAAACTACCAAAACTACAACTTTAAACCACTAAATGGCAACTATTAGAAACAAAGATAGATTTTGCAAGCAAGGTACCTTGGAACCTCAAGAAAGATGGTGGCTTAGAGTTCTTCTTCCCAAATTAGCTCCACAAACACCTTGGAAACTACCCTAACTAGCACTTTTATGGAGTAGTTTGCGATTTAATTGGTTGGAACTTAAGATTTGGACAAGAAATTGGCGTGAAAGATGAAGGTTTTTCTCTCTCTCTTGCTCTCAAATATTCGGCCATAAGAAGGGAAAAATGGCTTGATTTTTGGTCAAATTTTTGTTTTAGTAAAGTTAAATAAGCTTGGTCAAAAGTCCAAGTTCCAATAGTTTTGTGACAAATGGTCCTTTAGGGTTTCAATCCTATCCTTTTGTCTACCAATGGTAATTTATCTAGCTAATTTCTAATTGTCTCCTAGCACCTTGTAAAATAATAATATTTAGCACAAAAATCACTTAATCACCAAAATTTTATCACACTAGCGGGTCCCACGTCTATAATGCGTTTCAAAGTTAACGTACACTAACTTATACTAGGAAAATGATTTAAAACTGTACTTGCTTATAAAAATGCATAGAAACTTTAATATTTTAAAGGCAATTATAAAAATGTAGGCAAAAATAAAATAATGCCTAGAAAATGTAAAAATTTTCGGGTTCTCACACATCACTCACGTAAACTCATGACCACTTATCATTCAAGGAAGAAAGTGCATTCGTTTAAACGTAGAACAATGCCACAAGAGGGCTTTACTCTATTGAAATTCAAGATTCAAAAGTAAGGATTTAAAGTCACAAGGAAAACTTGTATCCTCCATGAAATCGGGTTTAAAATGGACTATCAATATCAAAAGAAAGTGAAAAGTTCTTAAAAGCTCATTTCCTACGAAATCGGAAATTTTCCGCTTTGCACGACAAAACTTGGAAAATTAGATCTTGAGTTCGGTACATCCAAAAATGGAAAGATTTATACCATTGGAAACTAAATTAAAAGTACTAAAAGTTTCCAGAAGACACCTTTCCAAGATTCCAAACAGAAAGTATTCATTTTTCAGCTTAAAGTTGCTGATTCATGAAGACCAGACAGAACCAGTCTTGGTTTTCAGCAATGTTTGGAAATTCGGCAAAATTCACAGGAAGTGAATCAGTCTCTGAAATTTATAACACGATAAGGGTCCCAAATAAGGTTTTAAACACAATAAGTAGAACTGAATTCGGAGTTTTGAGCAACAAGATATAACAGTTTGAAGCCGATTGATTTCACGACCTGATCAGTGGATTTCCAGTTTTTAAGAGCAATCTTTGGGGCATTATTGGGTATCAAAATCGTGTTGAAATTATGCCGAATTTGGTACACTTAAACTTCCATATAGCGACTACCTCTCTATCAAAATTTAGGCAAAAAATCACACGGAAAGGCAGTTAACGAAACAACCCAAGTTTGTGAAATTTCTCAAAGCTAATCTGCCAACCCTATCTCTCTTTTTTTTTCGAAAGTTTTGTCCAACAAAATCAGCCCCAATTCGCTCCATTTTTGAAACCAAGGTTCTAGAACATTTAATGAGCAATTGATGGGTAATCGACACTAAAATTTTTGAAATATAACACACCAAAACGGAATTGACCATTCTGTCAGCACGGAAGGAAAAATTTTCCTGTTTCCAGCTTTGTTGCAGTTTCAAAATCAAACCATATCTAACTCAACACAACTCCAAATTGAGAATGGTTTATGGCATTAGAAACTATGTTCAAAATTCTACAATTCATCAGAATGCATCATTTTCAAAATCTTTTGACAAGTAAGACAAAATAGAGCCACAAGATGCAGCTTCCCAGTTGCTCTCGGACAGACAGGCAAAGCAGGACAGTCCAATTTGCCGACTCACTACGGTTTGCTCAAAACGAACTAATAGGGGATTCTTATACCATTTGAAAGCTATGAATGTCTAGTTTTGAATGCCACAAATGGCACTCAATTTTGACTTTTGTACAAAGAGTTATGTTCGGACAAAGAACCGCTGTCCGGTTACCCTGCTAGCGAATTTCCAGATTTCAACTTTTCCAAAACTCAAGTTTTATGCAACTAATCAACATGATCTTTGAAAGACACTTTCTACACACATAGTATAACATATATCCATCAATTTAACAACCAAATAAGCAACAAAATTTCGAATTAAAAGCAGGACAACATGGACAGAATTTCGGCCAGCTTTCCTTCCACAATTTTTCCAACTTTCTCTCCACTTTCTAACCATAATCATCTCATTCATCACATAAACAACAATAATCAAGCAATATAGCCTCAAGTCAGCTACCTAGAAGCCTCCTCAAGATATCTAGCTTAGGATTTAAAGCAAGATAAATGTTTCCTCAAGTCCACTAGCCTATAAACCTCATTTGGGTTTCAAACCCATGAAAACTAACCATCAATCTTTGCAAAATTTGAAAGGTTAAGGAGATAAAGTGATTACCCTTTAAACCCTAGATGAAGACCAGATTTTTCCACCAAAATCACCAAGCAACACCTCAAGCTTTCACCTTTCTTCTAGTTGGAGCAAAAACCAAGGAATTGTGAGTTGGATGGAGTGAATCAAGCAAACTTGGAGCAAGAAGTTGAAGCCTTTCTCTTCCCTTTTCTTTTCCTTTGGGTCGGCCGAAAGTGAGGACAGAGAGAGTGAGGCTTTTGTGGTTTGATTTCTTGGACGGAAAGAATGAAAAAGGTAGCCATAAAGTATGCACAAAACTCAACCCACAATAGTACGAAATAGGGTTTTGTACTACCACTTTTCTCTCTTATTTGGTATACTTGTACACTAATCCTCCAAGGTCATCCCTCTAGCACTGTAATTACTCATACTTACGAGTCTAGTATTAAATTCTTAAATCTCCAATTAGTCGTGCTGGCGCGACTTTCGGGAAACTATCGTCGCGCGCGCGGTAAAAGCTTAATTTTAACTCACTCACATCTAATTCCTCAATTAACTTTTCTTAATCTACTATTGATCATTCTTAATTCTCCAAGATTATTGCACTCTCGGATCGAATATTATCTCGAAAAATGTGTATTCGCTATTCCTTACTAAACGAGCCACAAAAAAAATAATAAATTTGCTAACAGGACATTTTAAAAATATAAATAAGACACTGTTCTATGAAAATGGATTTAAACTGGTTGAAATGAATTATTCGGAGAAAACAGATGAATAATTAATTAAACAAACCAGTAAAATAATATAAAATAAAAGTAAGAAAAATTAAAATTTCGGGTCCTCAGAAATAACCATTGGTAATTGACAATTTTTCTAGTGGAATTAGCACCTAATATCCCTTACATTCGATAAATGATCAATATACCTGCAAAAAATTGAGTATTTAGGCTTTTTAAAATTTGGTACGAAGGAACAACCTTGTCAAAGATTATATATATATATATATATATATAGACATACACATACACACACAAATACATATGAAATAAAACAATGTTCAGTTCTAGTTTTGATGGCTTGTTGAGTTGGTTACTCTAACCTTTTGTCAAGTCGACCATCCATCTTTTCACCATGTGAACATCTTTATTGTTTGTGTTTTTCTATTTTTATTCTTTTTTTTATTTTTGATAGCAATTAATTCCCTTCTTTTTCTACTTCTTTATTTATAGCATAGTTTCTTATTTATACTCAATTTCAATAAATCTATTAATGACTTATCTTATATAAATTTGTATTAAGTGTACCATCTTTAATTTTTTGTCAATCAACTCATATATTTTCTTTTCTAATCGTCTTCAATGATGTTTGATATGGAACGAGGAACCCTTGGTTTCTCTGTGGCGACCCCATCTCCCCCTAGGGTATACCCCAGGGTTTAGCGGACCGCCTGCCCAGCTCTCGCCAAAACTCACTCACTCACGTCAAGAAAATAAGTTACAACTTCAAAAGTAAAAGAGACTACAGTTTCTAAGCTTAGAAAGTACATTTACATTCATTGCTATCTCAACCATTCATACATATCTGAATATAACAAGAGATTCAAGTTCTTGTTGTACTTCTAACCCTAATCGAGCACTAGCGCTAGTAGAATTACAAAAGTTAAAAGTCTAGACAAAACTAGCCTTACCAGCTTCACGGCTATGCTCGTACCCCCTGTAAGGAAAACAAAAGCTAATAGAGAGAGCCAAAACTCAGTGACGTTCCAAAACTTCATGCAGACCCAAGTAGCAAGTTGACCATATGTAAAACTTGAAATCTCAAAATGAGCGAGTGTAAAAGTTCATAAAAATAAACAATAACACTACAAGTAACAATTATTTCAAAGTATAAGGATACAGATGGCTTTCAAGAGCCAAATTCCCGTTGCATTACTTGATCTGAACCCGTTGAAACTCCGTCAACGTCTAAAGAAGCAAAACCATGACCGTAGATCTCCACTTTACACCAATTTCCATCCACCAATCAACCCCCTTACCGAGCCCGAACTCCAAAATAAAAGTGATGGTAATACTCGAGTATATCGAATCCAGTGGACCATATCCAAAGGATTATACAATAAATAATAAACAATAAACAGTACCTATGGTTTGCCAGTCTCCTCGACCAAGCCCTTACTGGCTCAATTCGACTGACTAACCAATAGGGTGAGGATAAAAGTAGTGAGATGGGATGAGAGGCACCTCCCACTCGGATTGAGTGTGGTACATGCACTTACAAGTCAAGTACAAGCACCAATACAAGTACAGGTCAATCAATCTCAAGTAAGTATGAGATCATTCAAGAAGGGGAGGACGAGTGCGATAAAGTACAACCTCGCCTCATCCAAACAAGTCAAGTATTATTCAATCGCATTAGCAAATCATTTCATTCAAAGATCAAGTTCAATCATGTATTAGAAAACAAGCACCAATGAATTATTGCTTTTCAAAACCATGCTCTAGTTCAACTCCTTGGCTGGAGTCCAAATCTGCGATAAAATACCGTTTAATAGTTGCAATCAATTAGGGTTCAAAATATAGGGGTTTCACTTAAAGAAAATCAAGTAAATAAAACTCGTTTAAGTAGTACTCATTTTACTTATCAAACCCTAGAAAATTCGTGCTCGCTCTTTTGGTTTCGATAAAGAAGCGTTTAACACTTATAAGTTCGCAACTTGGTGTTAAAAAAACTAGAAAATCGTATTTAAATTGGTCGCTACTTTCACCTTTAAAAGTATATGAGTTTTAACAAAAATTTAGCTTATATACCTCTACTAAAGGAAACTCGAATACCCTAGAAAACCAAAGTCCAATTCATCCCTGAATCACCGCTCAAGTTCCAAGTTCACTCACTTATCCCTCGGATGAAAATTTGGGCAGCATACCCTTTGCATTTGTCCAATTTTCAGCCATTTTCAAGGCTTCATGTTTTTCCTCAAATCAACCCAATTCAAACACCACCAATAAACATATCAAGATAGCTTTTTATCTAGGCTAAAATATCCAAATATAACTCATTTCTAGCAAATATTCAACCACTACCGAAACTGGAATTTTCTCACCAAAGCTGGAAATTCATCTTTTAATGCTAAAATTCACAATCATGCCATTAATCACCTCACAAATTCCACATCCAAGCTCAATACCAACAATTGCTAGTTAAACAACATAATCAAAGCTGAAAAATATAAAACCCTAGCTGAAATTTTCACTAAACAACCCAAAACTAGAAAATCATCCATAATATTCCAAGATTCAAAGCTTCTATAGCATATTTAGCAAGATTAAGAAAGATAAAAGGAAGTTTTAGACTTATACCTTACAAAATCTTCTTGAAAGTGAGGAACCAAACTATTTCTTCCAAAACTTTCACTACACCAAGCTTCCTTACACCCTTGATATAAGTTTAATCGATTTAGTTTTTGTGATTCAACTTAAACAAAGCAAGATCAAGGTGGAAATGGAAGGTTTCTCCTCTCTTTTTTTCTCTCCAAAAACTCGGCCAAGACAAGAAGAAAATGAAGGGAATTTAACCAAAAAGGAAAGATTAGAAGAAAGAATTTGGTTTGGTTAAACATTTCCTTGATTTCTGACACTTCGCAACTCAAGATTCTTTCTTTTTTTTTTGTTTTCTCACCTTTATTTAGTAAAAAATGGTGGCTGACTTAAGGGTAATTTAGGGGAAATTAAATGAAATAAAAACAAGGAGATTAGGGTAAGAAAGTAGTGGTTAAGTGGTGTACTCAATCGGTAACAAACGGTGCACGTCGGTTCAAGCCTATTTTCCTTAACTCTCTTGTACTTGTGTTTTAACTTATGATTCACTAGCTTATTATTAGCACTTCTAATCATTCACTTCCTCTTACTTAATACTTGCTCTTATCTGCCAAATTTAGTACACACACCTCACCAAGTGATCACACTACCAAAATGCGCAAAAATCCTAATTTGCTCTAACTATAAAACTAAAAGTAAAACTCTCGATTCGATTATATATTACAACTATCGAGGGAAGAAAATTAGGAGTAAAAGGAATTCTAAATTAACTTATTCAAAATAAGAGAGAATTATAAGAAAATATATGCAAATTTTCAAGTCATCACATTCTCAACCGATCATTCTATATCTATAGAGCTACCCATGTTAATTAGAGTCGAATGATTGGGTAGTCGTAGTATTTTTATTGGCACTTTTATCTATTTTTATTTGAAATTGTTATTATTATTCTTGATGTACTGGTGTCGACTGAGAAAGGATTGAGGATAATTTCTGAAGCAAGAATGATCGTGTGAAGGGAATTTTGTGAGGACCCACAAAAATTTATTATTTTAAAATCCATTTTGAGCTTATTTAAATATTTAATTGCCCATTTATTCCGAATACTATTTTCTAACCTCTTTAGACTTAAATATATGGATTTATAGTTTCGTTATATTTTTAAAGTGACTCGTTTCAAAATTTAATTTTTGGAAGCTCGTTAATTGAAAATAGTGAATACGCGTTTGGAGTCGATAATCGATTCGAGAATACAATAAATTTGGAAAATTAGAGATTTGCAGGATGGACTTAAAATAGGTATTTTTATGTTTAAATACTCCAGTGAAAGTTATTAGTACTATCGATATAAGAAATTCTTGGAGGTTTCGCTTTATCGTACTTAAATTGGAAATACGCGTTTTCACACGCGCGATTTAATTGAGGGACTTTAGACCCTTATTTTGGGATGATTAAGAGTGAATAATATTTATATGAATATGGGTGCATTAAAGGTTTAGTGCACTAGTGAAATAAACTCGAGAGGAATCGAACACAAAACGCGCGCGTACGCGCACTATTTGCGGTTGACTTTGGTGCATCAAACACTTAACCTTTAAGTTACCTCTAAGGAGCTAGTCCATCAGATTTTTTGCCCTCTCTTCCCTCTCTCATCAGCCGAGCAACACAAGAGAAAAGAACACTCCAAGCTCCAACTTTCTTCTTCAAATTCCTCCATCAAACTTCCTCCAATTCACTTCAAATTTTAATCACATCTAGCTTAATACTTGGAGAGTTCAACTAGTTAAGAAAAGGGGGAGCTTTTCACGGTTTTTCTTGGCCAAGAGGGGACCGAAAATTCTGCCTTTGTTCATCACACAAGTAGGTAACGATCCGACCATCAAATTTTGGTTTATGGAAGTAGAATTACACGTATAAACTCTTGCATGCATGTGCATAGTCTTGTTTATGTTGGATTTTTGTTTGGTGGGCTCTATGAACTCCCATTTTTGATGGAAGGACTGATTTGGTGATTGATGATGAAAATAATGTTGGTTTAGTGCTTATTATACTAGAAATGAGTGATGCTATGAGTAAAAACTCAAATGAGGTGCAATGGGAAAAAGTGACCATTTTGCCCCTGGTTTGTTCGACCACTTTTGTGCACCTGTTCTAGCTCTACCTAATGGACAGGATAGTTTTGTGGTTTACACAGTTGCTTCTAAGGAAGGTTTGGGATGTGTTTTGATGCAAAATGATAAAGTGATAGCTTATGCATCTAGGAAATTGAAACCGCATGAAGGAAATTATCCGACCCATGATTTGGAGTTAGCGGCTGTGGTCTTTGCTTTGAAGAAATGGAGACACTATTTGTACGGAGTAACATTTGAGGTTTTTACAGATCACAAAAGCCTTAAGTACTTATTTTCTCAGAAGGAGCTGAATTTAAGGCAACGTAGATGGATGGAATTTCTGGAAGATTATGATTGTACGATTAAGTACCACCCTGGAAAGGCCAATGTAGTGGCCGATGCTTTGAGCCGTCAGGTACAAATGGCTGGATTGATGGTTAAGGAATTTCAGTTGTTGGAGGAAGTTAGCTATTGGAATCCTCGATTAGAACCAAGGAAAGTAATTTTGGGGAATATAGTGATAACCTCCACTTTATTGGAACGCATTAAGGAATCTCAGGAAAAGGACCCTGAAGTGCAAAAGTTGGTGGAGAAAGTTAAGATGGGAGACCAGACGGATTTCAATTTGGGGACAGATGGAATATTGAGATTTCGAAATCGGATGGTAGTACCAAAGGATGAAACACTTAAGAAGGAAGTTTTGGAGGAAGCACACCGATCAAAGTTTACAGTACATCCAGGAGGGAATAAAATGTACCAAGACTTGAAAGGTCTATATTGGTGGGAAAATATGAAGAAAGAAATTGCTCAATTTGTTCAGACATGCTTGGTTTGTCAACAGGTTAAAGCCGAGCATCAAAAACCCTCAGGACTTTTGCAACCTCTAGAAATACCTGAGTGGAAATGGGAGAATATTACCATGGATTTTGTATCAGGCTTACCAAGGACACAGAGAGGCCATGATGCCATTTGGGTAATAGTGGATAGATTGACTAAATCGGCTCATTTTCTACCGATTAACATGAAATACCCGTTAGAAAAGCTGGCCAAGTTGTACTTGGATGAGATCATCAGACTACATGGTATACCTGTGAGTATTGTGTCAGATAGGGATCCAAGATTTGTTTCGAGGTTTTGGCAAAAGATGCAAGAAGTATTGGGGACTAAGTTAAACTTTAGTACCACCTATCATCCTCAGACTGATGGACAATCTGAAAGAACAATTCAGACCCTTGAGGACATGTTAAGGACTTGTGTGCTAGATTTTGGAGAGAGTTGGAGTAAGTTTTTGACTTTAGTGGAATTTGCCTATAACAATAGTTTCCACTCTTCTATTCAAATGGCTCCATACGAAGCACTTTATGGTCGGAAGTGTAGATCCCCAATTTGTTGGGATGAAGTAGGTGAACGAAAAATTTTAGATCCGACTACCGTATCTTGGATTGAGGAGGCTAATGAAAAGGTAAAATTGGTACGGCAAAGGATTCAAACTGCTCAGAGTAGACAAAAAAGTTATGCCGACAATCGGAGAAAGGATTTGGAGTTCACTGTTGGAGATGTGGTATTTCTCAAGATCACGCCTTTAAAAGCAAGCTTGATGTCAGGAAAAGGGAAGAAACTACAACCAAGGTTTGTAGGGCCATATAAGATTATTCAACGAGTTGGGAATGTAGCCTATAAGCTGGAATTACCACCGAGCTTATCTCGTATTCATAACGTGTTTCATGTGTCCATGCTTAAGAAATATCATCCAGACCCCTCTCATGTTTTACAATCGGAGAATATTGAAATCGATGAAACCCTGACCTATGAGGAGAGACCGGTAAAACTTTTGGATCGAAAGGTGAAGGAACTAAGGAACAAGCAAATACCACTAGTGAAAGTTCTATGGAGGAACCATGGAGTAGAGGAAGCAACATGGGAAGTTGAAGAGACAATCAGAGAGAAGTATCCAGACTTGTTCATCAACCAAGGTAAATTTCGAGGACGAAATTTTCTTAAGGGGGAGAGGATGTGAGGACTCGTAAAAACTATTATTTTATGCCTAATTTATGGCTTAATAAATTATTTAATTGGATTTTTATCCCAAGGAATATTTTCTAGTCTTATTAGACCTAAATACATGGTAATATAACTTCGTTATATTTTTAAAATGATTCGTTTCAAAAATTAATTTCCTGGAGCGCGTTTAGTAAAAATAGTGAATAGTACTTGGAGATTTTATCCGCGTAGTAGCACAATAAGCTTGGAATATTGGAGACTTGTACTATGGACCTAAAATAGGTAATCTTATGAGTAAATACTCAAGTGATAGTTAGTAGTGCAATCGTTATAAGAATTTATTGGAAGTTTCGCGTTATAGCGTTAAAATTGACGGTACGCGTTTTCACACGCGCGACTTTATTTGAGGGACTTTAGACCCTTATATCGGGACAATTAAGAGTGAATAATACTTACATGAATATAAATGTATTGGAGGTTCAGTGCACTAGTGAACCAAACGCGCGAGAAAATCGAGCCGCAATCGCGCCAAACGGCCCCTAATGAGAGTTGACTTATGGGTGAATTTACACCACTTATTTCACCTTCTCTTGGAAGCTAAAAGAAATCAGATCACTCTCATCTTCTCTCTCCTCATTGCCGACCAGCCCTCCCCTCTCTCTAACTCCCTTGCTTCAAAATTTCAGCTCATAAATCTCACTCAAACCAACCCCAAATCATCTCCAAATTCAACCAAACTTGCACCACACTTAGCTTGATACTTGAGGATCATTTTGAGCTGCAAACAAGGGCTGAAAATCACGGTTTTTCTGGGGTAAAAGAGGGCTGAAAATTCTGCTTGAACATCAAACCAAAGTAAGTGATGATCCACTCTTGGAAACTTGAAGTTTGGAAGCTATCTTACCTTGTTAAGTTCATGCATGCATTTGGTTAGCTTGATATGGTTGTGTAATGTTCTAGTGGGCTCTTTGTATTCCCACACTTGGGTTGTTGTTGCTGATTTGAGGATCAATGTTGGATTTAATGGTAGTTTAATGGTTATAATGATGGATTTATGGAGTGTTATTGTTGGAAACTCAAGTAGAGGTCATGACCAGAAATTGCTGAATCTGCCCCTGTTTTGTTCGGCCATGATTAGGCCCATTTTTGGTGATTTATTGGCATGAACCTGATGTGTATATGCTATATTATATGTGTAGAAATTTTCGTTGGAAAACATTAACGTTTGGTTGGGCAAACAAATTTATTCGTGGACTAGGCAAGCTGGAAAGTTATTTTCGGGTAACCCTGTCCAGCGGTGGTATTTTGACCATAACTCTGTCCTCGGGTGTCGAAATCAAGTGCCGTCGGTGGCGTTTGAAACTAGACATTCCTAGCTTTAATTTGAGATAAAATTCACGTTCTGATTCTTTGTGAGTGAGCCGAACCAAATGTTTTAAGATGTCTGTCCTGTCTCTCGGATTTGCTGGAATGGCTTGTAGAGGCAGCAACTTGAGGCTCAATTTTGAGCTGGTTGCTTGCCGAATTTCAGAACATTTCCTTCTGTGAACTTTTATTCCCGTGAATTTATTTTCTAACGCCATAAATCATGCCTCATTCCGAGTTAAATTGATTGAGTTGTGACTAAAACAAGAGGACTGCCCTGTTTTGGAAAAACGTAGTATTTGGACTGATTTGGGGCAAAACTTGGGAATGATTTTATTAATTGAAGTTCTTGATGCTCATCACTTACCAAAGGTATCATGGATGTATCTTAGACCTTTATTTCACCAATGAACCATGGTTGGATAGTTTTCTTGGTTAAACGATTTGAAATTGGGAAATGAAAGTTACAAGGCAGATTGCCTTAGAATTTTTCCTGAACTTTGGATGAGTTGTTAACTACCTTCCCGAGGGTATTTTTCCCTGAAATTTGATAGGGAAATACCTTGCATATAGGAGTAAAATCCTGCCAATTTTGACACCAATTCAAGTTCGTTTTGATGCCGAATTAAATTTCTAGTGTTGGAGGTTCAAAACTGGAAATTCTTCTCCAGTCTTAAATTTCCTCAACTTTGAGCTACCGTATCTCGGTACTCGAAACTCCGATTCTTGATCCGCTTGTTTTGTTATAAACCTCACTTGTAACACTAATTGAGCTGCAAATTTCAGAGGCCGGTTTGCAACGTGTGAATCGTGCCGAATTTCCAAAGTTGGCCGAAATCCAACTTAATTCTGCCTTGTACGCCGAACCTGTACCTTCAAGCTCATTTTTGAGTACTTTCCACCTAGATTCGTGGAAAGATGTCTTCTAAGAACTTTTAACACTTTCCAAAAGGTTTCCAACGGTATAAAGTTTCCCAGTTTTGGACTTATATCGAAAGAGATACGAATTTTCAAAGATTTAAGATAAAACTGAAATTTCTCAATTTTCAAGGCAAAGGAGTTTTTCCGAAACTCTTGATTCTCTTAGTATTGTTCAAACGTTTTGCCCTCGATTTTCATGATAAAAACCCAAATAATATTGTACATAATAAAAGGCAAGTTGAACCTCGATTTACGTGTAATTGAGGTTCCTTTTTGCGAAATAATCCTTAGATTGTACTAGTGTACGATCTTCCTTGACTAGTGGGTTAATTGTGTGATTATCCGCTATTAATTGCCAGGCGCTCAAGAAGGCATTCAAGAGGATCTTACTGTGGACACTTGAACTCCCAGAAAATAATTCTTATTGAATTGCTCGGTGAGTGTCAAGTGTGTGAATCTGTGATACTTGCTTATTTGTGGTAATTGTTGGAAGTTTAAAAATAAGGCCGGGTGCGTACTTTACCGCACTCGTTCTAATTTCAAATGAATGACTGAAATGTATTGAATGAATGAATTGTATTGAATGAATGAATGAAATGCAATGTTATGTTATGATTGCATATGTCGTTGGAGTGAACCTCCTCGACTTTCAAATGAATGGGGGACGCCCAAACTCATAGGCCGACCTTAGACTCGATCCAGCAATGGGCTTGGTCGGGGACTTAGGCGTGCCATGAGATAAATATGAGCTTGACCTAATGAGAGGTCTTGCTCGGCATACTCGTGGAGTATCGCCTTATAAATGACTTGTGGGCCCTTGAGGTGTACGGTGGACGGAGGGAAGTAAGTGGTGATCTACGGAAATGGAAATACCGACCCGGTTGACAGGAGGGTCAATGCGGGAAGGTATACGAATGACATCGGCAGAGCGAGTGGAACTTAGCTCCTGAGAGCTATTATATCCTTGAATTGTTTCTGATTACTTTTCCTGTTTGAATGATTGACTATTGAAGAGACATGGTTTTATTTATTAAATTTGGAATTGCTATTTGAACAAAGTGCTTGCATGTGTGTTCTTGGCCTCACGAGCGTTTAGCTCACCCTATAGTTTTGTTTTCCTTAACAGGACCGAATCTTGGAGAAGTATGGAGAAACCCTTCGTTGTACTTTTGTTAAGACTCCTGCTATATTTTGACTAGGCCCTGGTTTGGGTTTTACTTTTGGAAATTGTAAACTTGAAAAGTTTGGGCCCTGACGTGTATTTTGAATTTAAGTCTTATTATGATTATCGATGTACTGGTTATATGTTAAGTGACTTGATAAGCTTGAACGCTTCCGCATTATTGTATTTATGTTGTTCTCTTCGAAGTGTTTAGTCCGGTTTTAAATTGAATGGAATTGCTTGAGTCCTGGCGAGAGCTGGGCAGGCGTCCGCGGATACCCTTTGGTCCGCCTTAGGGAGATGTGGGGCGTCACAGTTGGTATCAGAGCGCTAGGTTAGAGGTCTATATGGGAGACATATTAGATACTCTACCTTTAAGACTCGATACGGGATGACTTAATCCTACCCTAAGTGATACTTGAGGCGAGCTAGCAACTAAGTTAGTCCTACCTCAAGTGACGACTGGGATGAACCAACGATTAAGTTAGGCATGCATTTCAGGATAATGGAACTGAGTAGTGATCTAAGTTTCTAACCTGAAAAGTATTATTATTTTGCAGGGATGGATGGCGGAAATGGAGCCCCGGCAGCTAACGGGAATGGCCATGCGAATGGTCATTATGAGCCTCTTAGGACTATCTTCTACCGAGCTCGAGTGGGAGGAGCTCGAGTACGCTACTCACCGTATGATAGATACCCTCGATGTCCGTGTAGGTTGACTTACGCCTACCCGAGCCATGTAGTGCATGCTATGGACGACGAGCGTCGTCAGTTGGTGGATACCAACCGCGCTTTACAGGCTGAGGTAGACGAGCTTAGGCAGATGGTCGGCGCTCAGGGTGAGCGGATTGCCGAGCTCGAGGAGGTGCTGGAGGGTGAGGTAGCCACATCTGCAGTGGTTAATGAGGAGCTTCAGGATACTAGGGCTCGACTCACTAGGCTAGGACGGGATGTCCGTAACCGGGCTTTCGAGATCCTGGCTGATGCTACTAGATTGGTGAGGACGCTACTGAGGTGATTCCTGATGAGGAGGAGGAGGATCCCGAGGAGGATCTCGAGGAGGAGGTTCCTCCTGATAGCCCCGCTGAGGACTAGGATCTTAGTCGTTGACCCCTTTTTGACTTTTGACCAGTACAGTTAGGACTAGTTAGGATGACGCGAGTGCCGAGGCCATGGTATTTTGCATGCTTGTGTGGCCTACTCTTGGGCACTTGTTCTTACTTTAGTCTTCTGTGACTAAAAGTATACTTTTGAGCACCTGTGTGCTATATTTTTGTGAATTGTCCCTAACTTGCTAATTGTACGAACTTGACATGCTTATGAATGTAAATTATTGTTAATTTCAATGCTTTCTTGCTTGGTTCTAATTTTGGTATATTTCTTCGTTATTGCTTAAATTAATCTATTTCTTGCGCTAGGCACCTTTAGACTAATGGAAGGATTAAGGAGTGGTCGAGGCCATGGGCAAGCGTCTAGACAGGCCCAACCTCAGGGAGATGACCAGGGATCGGCAACTGGACCGACCCAGGGATAGGAAAACAATGAGGGTAACCAAGTGGCTACTGCCATCAATAGGATGACTGATATCCTAGAACGTCTAGCGGAGAGACAGGGTCCTGGACCATTTAACCAACCTGGGGGCCAGGATAGAGGAGAGGATAGAGCCCTGGAAAGATTCTTAAAGTTTAATTGCTAATCTGGTGTATAAGAATAGTGAAATCTGCGTGAAGGAAAGAAAATTGCTAGCCGATTTGATAGGCCTAGCGATTAAAGGATATGATGTGATCCTAGGGATGGATTGGTTAGCCCGTTATAATGCCCAACTGAATTGTAGGACGAAAATTGTAGAATTGTGTATTCCAGGGGAGGCAACCCTGAAATTGGACGTGAGGGGTAAGTTAGCCTCATCTGCACTTATTTCGGGAATTCGGGCTAGAAAATTGTTGAATAAGGGAGCTCAAGGATATTTGGCTTTTCTTATTAATACCCTTAGCGATAAGGTGAATCTGGAGGACACACCGGTAGTGAAAGAATTTTCCGATGTTTTTCCTGAAGAATTGGAGTCTTTACCCCCGGAACGGGAAATAGCTTTTAAAATTGATGTAACTCCGGGATCGGCACCTATCTCAAGGACACCATATAGGATGGCTCCAGCTGAGTTGAAAGAGTTGAAGTTACAATTACAGGATTTGTTGGAACGGGGTTTTATTCGAGAGAGTGATTCCCCGTGGGGAGCCCCAATTTTGTTTGTAAAGAAGAAAGATGGGAGTTTGAGGTTATGTATAGATTATCGAGGCTTAAATGATGTTACGATTAAGAATAAATACCCACTACCCCACATTGATGAACTGTTTGACCAACTGCAAGGGGCGGTAGTGTTTTCAAAGTTGGATCTAAGGCAAGGTTACTATCAATTGAGGATTTTAGAGAAGGACATACCTAAGACTGCTTTTAACTCGAGGTATGGGCACTTCGAGTTTGCAGTAATGCCTTTTGGGTTAACCAATGCACCTGCCGCTTTCATGGATTTAATGCATAGGGTTTTTAAGCCTTACTTGGACCAATTTGTGGTGATCTTCATTGATGATATTTTGGTGTATTCTAAGAATACGAAGGATCGTGAGAAACATTTGAGAATTGTTTTACAAATCTTGAGGGAACATCAGTTATATGCTAAGTTTAGCAAGTGTGAATTATGGTTAAAAGAAGTGACTTTCCTGGGGCATATAATTTCTCAGGATGGGATTAAAGTGGATCCAGCTAAAGTTGAAGCTGTTTCGAAATGGAAACGACCGAAAAACCCAACGAAAGTTCGGAGTTTTATAGGATTGGCAGGGTATTACCGGAGATTTATCCAGGATTTTTCTAAAATTGCTGGACCTATGACTGAGTTGACCAAGAAGAATGGAAAATTTATTTGGAGTCCTAAGTGTGAAGCAAGTTTTCAGGAGTTGAAAAGACGGTTGACTAGAGCACCTGTTCTAGCTCTACCTAATGGACAGGATAGTTTTGTGGTTTACACAGTTGCTTCTAAGGAAGGTTTGGGATGTGTTTTGATGCAAAATGATAAAGTGATAGCTTATGCATCTAGGAAATTGAAACCGCATGAAGGAAATTATCCGACCCATGATTTGGAGTTAGCGGCTGTGGTCTTTGCTTTGAAGAAATGGAGACACTATTTGTACGGAGTAACATTTGAGGTTTTTACAGATCACAAAAGCCTTAAGTACTTATTTTCTCAGAAGGAGCTGAATTTAAGGCAACGTAGATGGATGGAATTTCTGGAAGATTATGATTGTACGATTAAGTACCACCCTGGAAAGGCCAATGTAGTGGCCGATGCTTTGAGCCGTCAGGTACAAATGGCTGGATTGATGGTTAAGGAATTTCAGTTGTTGGAGGAAGTTAGCTATTGGAATCCTCGATTAGAACCAAGGAAAGTAATTTTGGGGAATATAGTGATAACCTCCACTTTATTGGAACGCATTAAGGAATCTCAGGAAAAGGACCCTGAAGTGCAAAAGTTGGTGGAGAAAGTTAAGATGGGAGACCAGACGGATTTCAATTTGGGGACAGATGGAATATTGAGATTTCGAAATCGGATGGTAGTACCAAAGGATGAAACACTTAAGAAGGAAGTTTTGGAGGAAGCACACCGATCAAAGTTTACAGTACATCCAGGAGGGAATAAAATGTACCAAGACTTGAAAGGTCTATATTGGTGGGAAAATATGAAGAAAGAAATTGCTCAATTTGTTCAGACATGCTTGGTTTGTCAACAGGTTAAAGCCGAGCATCAAAAACCCTCAGGACTTTTGCAACCTCTAGAAATACCTGAGTGGAAATGGGAGAATATTACCATGGATTTTGTATCAGGCTTACCAAGGACACAGAGAGGCCATGATGCCATTTGGGTAATAGTGGATAGATTGACTAAATCGGCTCATTTTCTACCGATTAACATGAAATACCCGTTAGAAAAGCTGGCCAGGTTGTACTTGGATGAGATCATCAGACTACATGGTATACCTGTGAGTATTGTGTCAGATAGGGATCCAAGATTTGTTTCGAGGTTTTGGCAAAAGATGCAAGAAGTATTGGGGACTAAGTTAAACTTTAGTACCACCTATCATCCTCAGACTGATGGACAATCTGAAAGAACAATTCAGACCCTTGAGGACATGTTAAGGACTTGTGTGCTAGATTTTGGAGAGAGTTGGAGTAAGTTTTTGACTTTAGTGGAATTTGCCTATAACAATAGTTTCCACTCTTCTATTCAAATGGCTCCATACGAAGCACTTTATGGTCGGAAGTGTAGATCCCCAATTTGTTGGGATGAAGTAGGTGAACGAAAAATTTTAGATCCGACTACCGTATCTTGGATTGAGGAGGCTAATGAAAAGGTAAAATTGGTACGGCAAAGGATTCAAACTGCTCAGAGTAGACAAAAAAGTTATGCCGACAATCGGAGAAAGGATTTGGAGTTCACTGTTGGAGATGTGGTATTTCTCAAGATCACGCCTTTAAAAGCAAGCTTGATGTCAGGAAAAGGGAAGAAACTACAACCAAGGTTTGTAGGGCCATATAAGATTATTCAACGAGTTGGGAATGTAGCCTATAAGCTGGAATTACCACCGAGCTTATCTCGTATTCATAACGTGTTTCATGTGTCCATGCTTAAGAAATATCATCCAGACCCCTCTCATGTTTTACAATCGGAGAATATTGAAATCGATGAAACCCTGACCTATGAGGAGAGACCGGTAAAACTTTTGGATCGAAAGGTGAAGGAACTAAGGAACAAGCAGATACCACTAGTGAAAGTTCTATGGAGGAACCATGGAGTAGAGGAAGCAACATGGGAAGTTGAAGAGACAATCAGAGAGAAGTATCCAGACTTGTTCATCAACCAAGGTAAATTTCGAGGACGAAATTTTCTTAAGGGGGAGAGGATGTGAGGACTCGTAAAAACTATTATTTTATGCCTAATTTATGGCTTAATAAATTATTTAATTGGATTTTTATCCCAAGGAATATTTTCTAGTCTTATTAGACCTAAATACATGGTAATATAACTTCGTTATATTTTTAAAATGATTCGTTTCAAAAATTAATTTCCTGGAGCGCGTTTAGTAAAAATAGTGAATAGTACTTGGAGATTTTATCCGCGTAGTAGCACAATAAGCTTGGAATATTGGAGACTTGTACTATGGACCTAAAATAGGTAATCTTATGAGTAAATACTCAAGTGATAGTTAGTAGTGCAATCGTTATAAGAATTTATTGGAAGTTTCGCGTTATAGCGTTAAAATTGACGGTACGCGTTTTCACACGCGCGACTTTATTTGAGGGACTTTAGACCCTTATATCGGGACAATTAAGAGTGAATAATACTTACATGAATATAAATGTATTGGAGGTTCAGTGCACTAGTGAACCAAACGCGCGAGAAAATCGAGCCGCAATCGCGCCAAACGGCCCCTAATGAGAGTTGACTTATGGGTGAATTTACACCACTTATTTCACCTTCTCTTGGAAGCTAAAAGAAATCAGATCACTCTCATCTTCTCTCTCCTCATTGCCGACCAGCCCTCCCCTCTCTCTAACTCCCTTGCTTCAAAATTTCAGCTCATAAATCTCACTCAAACCAACCCCAAATCATCTCCAAATTCAACCAAACTTGCACCACACTTAGCTTGATACTTGAGGATCATTTTGAGCTGCAAACAAGGGCTGAAAATCACGGTTTTTCTGGGGTAAAAGAGGGCTGAAAATTCTGCTTGAACATCAAACCAAAGTAAGTGATGATCCACTCTTGGAAACTTGAAGTTTGGAAGCTATCTTACCTTGTTAAGTTCATGCATGCATTTGGTTAGCTTGATATGGTTGTGTAATGTTCTAGTGGGCTCTTTGTATTCCCACACTTGGGTTGTTGTTGCTGATTTGAGGATCAATGTTGGATTTAATGGTAGTTTAATGGTTATAATGATGGATTTATGGAGTGTTATTGTTGGAAACTCAAGTAGAGGTCATGACCAGAAATTGCTGAATCTGCCCCTGTTTTGTTCGGCCATGATTAGGCCCATTTTTGGTGATTTATTGGCATGAACCTGATGTGTATATGCTATATTATATGTGTAGAAATTTTCGTTGGAAAACATTAACGTTTGGTTGGGCAAACAAATTTATTCGTGGACTAGGCAAGCTGGAAAGTTATTTTCGGGTAACCCTGTCCAGCGGTGGTATTTTGACCATAACTCTGTCCTCGGGTGTCGAAATCAAGTGCCGTCGGTGGCGTTTGAAACTAGACATTCCTAGCTTTAATTTGAGATAAAATTCACGTTCTGATTCTTTGTGAGTGAGCCGAACCAAATGTTTTAAGATGTCTGTCCTGTCTCTCGGATTTGCTGGAATGGCTTGTAGAGGCAGCAACTTGAGGCTCAATTTTGAGCTGGTTGCTTGCCGAATTTCAGAACATTTCCTTCTGTGAACTTTTAGTCCCGTGAATGTATTTTCTAACGCCATAAATCATGCCTCATTCCGAGTTAAATTGATTGAGTTGTGACTAAAACAAGAGGACTGCCCTGTTTTGGAAAAACGTAGTATTTGGACTGATTTGGGGCAAAACTTGGGAATGATTTTATTAATTGAAGTTCTTGATGCTCATCACTTACCAAAGGTATCATGGATGTATCTTAGACCTTTATTTCACCAATGAACCATGGTTGGATAGTTTTCTTGGTTAAACGATTTGAAATTGGGAAATGAAAGTTACAAGGCAGATTGCCTTAGAATTTTTCCTGAACTTTGGATGAGTTGTTAACTACCTTCCCGAGGGTATTTTTCCCTGAAATTTGATAGGGAAATACCTTGCATATAGGAGTAAAATCCTGCCAATTTTGACACCAATTCAAGTTCGTTTTGATGCCGAATTAAATTTCTAGTGTTGGAGGTTCAAAACTGGAAATTCTTCTCCAGTCTTAAATTTCCTCAACTTTGAGCTACCGTATCTCGGTACTCGAAACTCCGATTCTTGATCCGCTTGTTTTGTTATAAACCTCACTTGTAACACTAATTGAGCTACAAATTTCAGAGGCCGGTTTGCAACGTGTGAATCGTGCCGAATTTCCAAAGTTGGCCGAAATCCAACTTAATTCTGCCTTGTACGCCGAACCTGTACCTTCAAGCTCATTTTTGAGTACTTTCCACCTAGATTCGTGGAAAGATGTCTTCTAAGAACTTTTAACACTTTCCAAAAGGTTTCCAACGGTATAAAGTTTCCCAGTTTTGGACTTATATCGAAAGAGATACGAATTTTCAAAGATTTAAGATAAAACTGAAATTTCTCAATTTTCAAGGCAAAGGAGTTTTTCCGAAACTCTTGATTCTCTTAGTATTGTTCAAACGTTTTGCCCTCGATTTTCATGATAAAAACCCAAATAATATTGTACATAATAAAAGGCAAGTTGAACCTCGATTTACGTGTAATTGAGGTTCCTTTTTGCGAAATAATCCTTAGATTGTACTAGTGTACGATCTTCCTTGACTAGTGGGTTAATTGTGTGATTATCCGCTATTAATTGCCAGGCGCTCAAGAAGGCATTCAAGAGGATCTTACTGTGGACACTTGAACTCCCAGAAAATAATTCTTATTGAATTGCTCGGTGAGTGTCAAGTGTGTGAATCTGTGATACTTGCTTATTTGTGGTAATTGTTGGAAGTTTAAAAATAAGGCCGGGTGCGTACTTTACCGCACTCGTTCTAATTTCAAATGAATGACTGAAATGTATTGAATGAATGAATTGTATTGAATGAATGAATGAAATGCAATGTTATGTTATGATTGCATATGTCGTTGGAGTGAACCTCCTCGACTTTCAAATGAATGGGGGACGCCCAAACTCATAGACCGACCTTAGACTCGATCCAGCAATGGGCTTGGTCGGGGACTTAGGCGTGCCATGAGATAAATATGAGCTTGACCTAATGAGAGGTCTTGCTCGGCATACTCGTGGAGTATCGCCTTATAAATGACTTGTGGGCCCTTGAGGTGTACGGTAGACGGAGGGAAGTAAGTGGTGATCTACGGAAATGGAAATACCGACCCGGTTGACAGGAGGGTCAATGCGGGAAGGTATACGAATGACATCGGCAGAGCGAGTGGAACTTAGCTCCTGAGAGCTATTATATCCTTGAATTGTTTCTGATTACTTTTCCTGTTTGAATGATTGACTATTGAAGAGACATGGTTTTATTTATTAAATTTGGAATTGCTATTTGAACAAAGTGCTTGCATGTGTGTTCTTGGCCTCACGAGCGTTTAGCTCACCCTATAGTTTTGTTTTCCTTAACAGGACCGAATCTTGGAGAAGTATGGAGAAACCCTTCGTTGTACTTTTGTTAAGACTCCTGCTATATTTTGACTAGGCCCTGGTTTGGGTTTTACTTTTGGAAATTGTAAACTTGAAAAGTTTGGGCCCTGACGTGTATTTTGAATTTAAGTCTTATTATGATTATCGATGTACTGGTTATATGTTAAGTGACTTGATAAGCTTGAACGCTTCCGCATTATTGTATTTATGTTGTTCTCTTCGAAGTGTTTAGTGCGGTTCTAAATTGAATGGAATTGCTTGAGTCCTGGCGAAAGTTGGGCAGGCGTCCGCGGATACCCTTTGGTCCGCCTTAGGGAGACGTGGGGCGTCACAGCTAGGTTAGATATCTATATGGGAGACATATTAGATACTCTACCCCTAAGACTTGAGATCAGATAATTAAGTTATACCTTGAGAGGTACTTGGGGCAAGATAGTGATTGGGTTAGGCATGCATAAACGACATCCGAACTAGGTAGTGATTAAATTTCTAACCCGAAAAGTGCTATTATTTTGCAGGGATGGAAAACGAAAATGGAGCTCCGACAGCTAACGGGAATGGATATGCTAATGGTCATGTAGAGCCCCTTAGGCCTATATACTACCGAGCTCTTGGTGGGGCAGCTCGTGTGCGTTACTCTCCTGCTAGTAGGCGCCCTCAGTGCGAGTGTAGGGTAACCTTTGCCTACCCGAACCATCTTGTACTAGTCTTGGACGACGAGCGTCGTCAGTTGGTGGATCTTAACCGGGATTTATAGGCAGAGGTGGACGAGCTTAGACAGATGGTTAGCGCTCAGGGAGAGAGGATTGTGGAGCTCGATGAGGTCCTAGAGGGCGAGGTAGCCACATCTGCAGTTGTGCGTGAGGAGCTCCAGAGTACTAGAGTTCGACTCACTAGGTTGGGAGAGGATGTCCGTAGTCGGGCTTCCGACATCTTGACTGATGCTTCTAGATTGGTGGATGAGGCAATGGAGGTAGTTCCGAGCCCTGATCAGGAGGAGGATCCGGAGGAGGATCCTGAGGAAGAGGTTCCACTCGATAGTCCTACTGTGGACTAGGTCTAGATTGATTGACCTTTCTTTTGACTAGTACAGCAAGAATTAGTAGGGGTGATGCTAAGTGCTGAGACCATTGTATTTTGCATGACTGTGTGGCCTGCTTTTGAGGCACTTGCTTTTACTTTAGTCTTCTGCGACTGAAAGTACTCTTGTGGCACCTGTGTGCTATATTTTTTTGACTACCCCATGACTTGCTAATTGTATGAACTTGATATGCTAATGAATGTAAATTATTGTTATTTTCAATGTTTTCTTGATTGGTTCCTGCTTTCTACTTTGTATTGCATAATTGATTTATTTCCTGCACTAGGCACGCCTAGGTTATGGAGGGACTAAGGCGTCGTCGAGGTCGTGGGCGAGGGACTAGACAGGCCCAACCCCAAAGGGATGACCAGGGATCGGCAACTGGACCGACCCAAGGACAGGAAAATATTGAGGGTAATCAAGTGGCTACTGCCATTAATAGGATGACTGATATCCTAGAACGCTTAGCTGATAGATTAGGTCCTGGACCGTTTAACCAACTTGGGGGATAGGAAAGAGGGGAGGATAGAGCCTTAGAGAGGTTCTTAAAGTTTAACCCGCCTAAGTTTCTTGGTGAACCCGATCCTGAAATAGCGGAGAATTGGTTAGAGAGGATGACCAATATATTCGTCGCCCTAGACTACACTGAGAATAGGCGAGTGAATTTCGCTGTTTTCCAATTTGAGGGAGTAGCTCATGCTTGGTGGGATATGATAAAAGGAAAATGGGAGAGAGCTTAAACCCCTTGGACCTGGGAGAACTTCACGAGGGAATTTAATGAAAAGTTTCTTCCACCCTTGATTCAAGAAAAGAGAGAGGATGAATTTATTAAAGTTGAAACAAGGAGCCCTTACTGTGGCTGAGTATGAAGGAAAGTTCACTAAACTTTCTAAGTACGCTCCTGAACTAGTAGTCAATGAACGGAAGAGGATTAGACGGTTTGTACAGGGACTTAATGTGAAAATTCAAGAGGGCTTGGCCGCAGCCCAAATTTCTACCCTTACTGAGGCTTTAGAAAAGGCACAAAGGGTTGAGAGTGCAAGACTGCAAGTGAGGGACATTCACAATAGAAAGAGGAATTTCTCTAGCTCTGCGTCTGTTCAGGCTAGTAAGAGTGCACAACCTTCCAAAATGGGAAGAAGAATGGGAGGAATAAGGGCCACTGGAGCTTCTAGGGGAGTTTTATCCAGAGGAAGTCGCAGTGGACCGGCTCAGGCTAGAGGAGCGTCTTTCACTGGTTCGGCTGTGACTCTCAAGTTACTTGTGGATACTGTGGTAAATCCAACCACTCTGAAATGACTGCTGGAGGAAGTTAGGGAAATATTTGTTTTGTGGTAGTACTGAACATCAAGTCGCCAACTGTCCGAAATCACCAAAAACAGGAGGTAACCCTCAAAGACCAGAAAAGTCAACCTCTAACCAGACCAGTGTCGGAGGAAGTCGATCGAAAGTACCAGCTAGGGTTTATGCACTGGATTATCAGCAAACCCCAGGAGCAACTGAAGTGGTTGAAGGTACAATTCCAATCTTTCATCGTTTATATAGAGTTTTAATTGATCCGGGTGCAACACATTCTTTTGTAAACCCTAATTTTATGAGTGGGATAGATTTGAAGCCAATTAAGTTACCGTATGATCTGGAGGTTAAAACACCTACTGGGGATCAAAGTTTAATTGCTAACCTGGTGTATAGAGACTGTGGAGTCTGTGTTAGGGAGCGGAAATTATTGGCCGACCTGACAAGTTTAGCCATTGAGGGATATGATGTGATTTTAGGAATGGATTGGCTAGTCCGTTATAATGCCCAGTTGAACTGGCGAACAAAGATTGTAGAATTGTGCATTCCAGGGGAGGCAACCCTGAAGTTGGATGTAAGGGGTAAATTGGTTTCGTCTGCACTTATCTCAGGGATTCGAGCTAGAAAATTATTAAGCAAAGGAGCTCAAGGGTATTTGGCTTTTCTTATTAACACCTCTAGTGATAAGGTGAGTTTGGAAGACGTGCCTGTAGTGAAAGACTTTCCAGATATTTTTCCTGAAAAGTTAGAGTCTTTAACCCCGGAACGGGAAATAACTTTTAAGATTGATGTAATTCCGGGAGTGGCACCTATCTTGAAAACGCCATATCGAATGGCTTTAGCGGAATTAAAGGAGTTGAAATTGCAACTGCAGGACTTGTTAGATAGGGGTTTTATTAAAGAAAATGATTCTCCGTGGGGAGCCCCGGTTTTGTTTGTTAAGAAAAAGGACGGGAGTTTGAGACTGTGTATAGACTATAGAGGCTTGAATGATGTTACGATCAAGAATAAGTACCCATTGCCCCACATTGATGAGCTATTTGACCAGTTGCAAGGGGCGGTAGTATTCTCGAAGTTGGATTTGAGGCAGGGTTATTATCAATTGAGGATTTTGGAGAAGGATATACCCAAGACTGCCTTTAACTCGAGATACGGACACTTTGAATTTGCCGTGATGCCATTTGGATTAACGAATGCACCTGCTACTTTCATGGATTTAATGCATAGGATTTTTAAGCCTTGTCTAGATCAATTTGTGGTGGTCTTCATTGATGACATTTTAGTGTATTCTAAGATTGTGAAAGACCACGAGAAGCATTTGAGAATTGTCTTGCAGACTTTGAGGGAACACAAATTATATGCTAAGTTCAGTAAATGTGAATTTTGGTTAAAAGAAGTGACTTTCTTGGGACACATAATTTCTAAGGATGGGATTAAAGTGGATCCAACTAAAGTTGAAGCTGTCTCGAAGTGGAAACGACCGGAAAATCCTACTGAGGTTCGGAGTTTTATTAGATTAGCAGGGTATTACCGGAGGTTTATCAAGAATTTTTCTAAAATTGCTGGACCGATGACCGAGCTGACCATGAAGAGTGGGAAGTTTATTTGGAGTCCTAAGTGCGAAGAGAGTTTCCAGGAGTTGAAAAGACGTTTAACCAGAGCCCTGGTATTAACTCTACTAAATGGAACGGATAGTTTTGTGGTTTACACAGATGCCTCTAAGGAAGGATTGAGATGTGTTTTAATGCAAAATGACAAGGTAATAGCATATGTCTCTAGGAAATTGAAACCGCATGAGGGGAATTACCCGACCCATGACTTGGAATTAGCAGCGGCGGTATTTGCTTTAAATAAAATGGAGACATTACCTGTATGGAGTGACATTTGAGGTTTTTACTGATCACAAAAGTTTTAAATACTTATTTTCACAAAAGGAACTGATTTTGAGGCAACGTAGATGGATAGAATTTCTAGAAGATTATGATTGCACTATAAAGTACCATCCAGGAAAGGCCAATGTAGTGGCCGATGCTTTGAGTCGTCAAGTGCAAATGGCTGGGTTGTTGATTAAGGAACTCCATTTGTTGGAGACAGTTAGTTATTGGAACCCTCGACTGGAATCGAGGAAGGTCATTTTGGGGAATATTGTAATGAATTCCACTTTGTTGGAGCGTATCAAAGGTTCTCAAGAAAAGGACACTGAAGTGCAAAAATGGTCGAAAAAAGTTGAAAAATGAGAAAAATCGGATTTTAACCTGGGATCGAATGGTATTTTGAAGTTTCGAAATCGGATAGTGGTGCCAAAAGATGAGGAACTTAAGAAGGAGATTTTAGAAGAGGCACACCGATCGAAGTTTACGGTACATCCTGGAGGGAATAAAATATACCGAGACTTGAAGAGTCTGTATTGATGGGAGAATATGAAAAGAGAAATTGCCCAATTTGTTCAGACTTGCTTGGTTTGTCAACAGGTTAAGGCCGAGCATCAGAAACCATCGGGACTTTTACAACCGTTGGAGATACCTGAGTGGAAATGGAAAAATATCACCATGAATTTTGTATCAAGATTACCGAGGACACAAAGAGGCCATGATGCTATTTCGGTGATAGTGGATAGACTGACCAAATCAGTTCACTTTCTGCCGATTAACATGAAGTACCCATTGGACAAGCTAGCTAAGCTATATCTAGATGAGATTATCAAGTTACACGGAATCCCCGTGAGTATTGTGTCCGATAGAGACCCGAGATTCGTATCAAGGTTCTGGCAAAAGATGCAAGAGGTGTTAGGAACTAAATTGAATTTCAGTACCACTTATCATCCTCAGACCGATGGACAATCTGAGAGGACAATCCAAACTCTTGAGGATATGTTGAGGATTTGTGTTCTGGATTTTGGGGAAAATTGGAGTAAGTTTTTGACTCTGGTGGAATTTGCCTATAATAATAGTTTTCACTCCTTTATACAAATGGCTTCGTATGAAGCGCTTTATGGTCGGAAATGTAGGTCTCCGATTTGTTGGGATGAAGTAGGTGAACGGAAGATTTTAGACCCGACTACAGTATCTTGGATTGAGGAAGCTAATGAAAAGGTAAAGTTGGTACGCCAGAGAATTCAAACTGCACAAAGCCGTCAAAAGAGCTATGCAGATAATTAGAGGAAGGATTTGGAATTTACGGTTTGAGATCTAGTTTTCCTTAAGATTACACCTCTGAAAGCAAGTTTAATGACTGGGAAAGGAAAGAAACTACAACCGAGGTTTGTAGGACCTTATAAGATTATCCAGCGCGTGGGAAATGTGGCATACAAGTTGGAGTTGTCGCCAAATTTATCCCGAATCCATAATGTATTCGATGTGTCCATGCTTAAGAAGTATCATCCAGACCCCTCTCACATTTTGCAACCGGAAAGTATTGAAATTGATGAAACTTTCACCTATGAGGAGAAACCGGTGAAACTTTTGGAAAGGAAGGTGAAAAAATTGAGAAATAAACAGATACCGTTGGTGAAAGGTCTTTGGAGGAACCACGGTCTAGAGGAAGCGACTTGGGAAGTCGAGGAAGCAATTCGAGAAAAGTATCCAAACCTGTGCACCAATCAAGGTAAATTTCAAGGACGAAATTTTCTTAAGGGGGAGAGGATGTGAGGACTCACAAAAATTTATTATTTTAAAATCCATTTCGAGCTTATTTAAATATTTAATTGCCCATTTATTCCGAATATTATTTTCTAACCTCTTTAGACTTAAATACATGGATTTATAGTTTCGTTATATTTTTAAAGTGACTCGTTTCAAAATTTAATTTTTGGAAGCTCGTTAATTGAAAATAGTGAATACGCGTTTGGAGTCAATAATCGATTCGAGAATACAGTAAGTTTGGAAAATTAGAGATTTGCAGGATGGACTTAAAATAGGTATTTTTATATTTAAATACTCCAGTGAAAGTTATTAGTACTATCGATATAAGAAATTCTTGGAGGTTTCGCTTTATCGCGCTTAAATTGGAAATACGCGTTTTCACACGCGCGATTTAATTGAGGGACTTTAGACCCTTATTTTGGGATGATTAAGAGTGAATAATATTTATATGAATATGGGTGCATTAAAGGTTTAGTGCACTAGTGAAATAAACTCGAGAGGAATCGAACATAAAACGCACGCGTACGCGCACTATTTGCGGTTGACTTTGTTGCACCAAACACTTAACCTTTAAGTTACCTCTAAGGAGCTAGTCCATCAGATTTTTTTCCCTCTCTTCCCTCTCTCATCAGCCGAGCAACACAAGAGAAAAGAACACTCCAAGCTCCAACTTTCTTCTTCAAATTCCTCCATCAAACTTCCTCCAATTCACTTCAAATTTTAATCACATCTAGCTTAATACTTGGAGAGTTCAACTAACTAAGAAAAGGGGGACCTTTTCATGGTTTTTCTTGGCCAAGAGGGGACCGAAAATTCTGCCTTTGTTCATCACACAAGTAGGTAACGATCCGACCATCAAATTTTGGTTTATGAAAGTAGAATTACACGTATAAACTCTTGCATGCATGTGGGTAGTCTTGTTTATGATGGATTTTTGTTTGGTGGGATCTATGAACTCCCACTTTTGATGGAAGGACTGATTTGGTGATTGATGATGAAAATAATGTTGGTTTAGTGCTTATTATACTAGAAATGAGTGATGCTATGAGTAAAAACTCAAATGAGGTGCAATGGGAAAAAGTGACCATTTTGCCCCTGGTTTGTTCGACCACTTTTGTGCAAAATTTTGAGGTTCTAATGGCTTGTTTATGTTGTTTACATGTTATACTGATTGTTTAAAAAGTTTCATGAAAAAATAATATGATTTGGTTGGTTAAATGAAGTGATTTCCAAAGTTTAGAAAACTGGAAAATGATTCCCGTCACTACCCAGACAGTCATCTTGTTTCGGCTATAATTCATCGTTCTAATGTCAGAATTGAGTGTCGTTTGTGGCACTGGAAACTAGACATTCCCAGCTTTCATTTGGTATAAAATGTACATTCTGGTTCCTCTCGAGTGAGCCAAACCATTCGTTTAAAAATTGCTGTCCTGTTTCATTTGTCACTGGGAGGCAGATTATGAACTGCGATTTGATGCTCACGTATGAGCTGGTTATGGACAGATTTTGAACATGGTTTCTTCTGAGAAAATATAGCCTTATGAGTCTATTTTCTAATTCCACAAACCACGCTCAATTCCGAGTTGAATTGAGTGATTTATGATCGAAATTCAAAACTGACTTTGTGAACAAAAACAGTGTTTTGGACAGATTTGAAACTAACTATGGTTTGGGACTTGTTATCCGAAGCTTCTTAGTGTAAATCATCTATCGAATGTACCTTGAACATAGTTTGGACATTTCCTACTGGAATGAACCGTGTTTGAGATGTTCCTTGACCAAATGTTTGGAAATGGCAAAATGGAAGTTCAAAGGCAGCTTAGCCTTAGAATTTCTTGTGATTTCAACGGTTTTTTTAACCCACTTTCTGTGCTTATTTCTCCATGAAATTTGGTAGAGGAACAACCCTTATATGGTAGTATTATACTGCTAATTTTGGTGTTATTCCGAGGCCGTTTCACGGTTCAACTAAATTTCCAAAGTTCATGACTTGATGTTGGAAAACCCTTGTTTAGCAAGGAAATATTGGGTAACTTTGAGCTACCATATCTTGGTGCTCGAAACCTCAATTCTCATTTCGTTTGTTTTGTTTTAAACCTAGATTACAACTCTAATAGAGTTCCAAATTCAAAGGCTAGTTCAAATTGGGTGAATTTTGCCGAATTTTCAAAGTTGGCCAAAAACCAACCTCGAAAGCTGTCTTCATGTTCAAAACAGCAACTTTGAGCCAAGTTTTGAATACTTTCCGTCTGGAATCATGGAAAAGTGTATTCTATGAACTTTTATTACCTTGGAAGAGGTTTCAACGGTACCAAGTTTTCCAATTTTTGACTTGTAAAGCGTGAGATACGATTTTTCTAATGTATCGTATCAAAACTGAAATTTTTCGAATTCCAAGGAAATGGAGTTTTTCAAGTACTCCTTATTCCTTCGATATTACTTGAACGTTTTATACTTGATTTCCAAGATGAAAATTAAATTTCTCTTGTACTTTGAAACCCCACTTGAGAGCCTCGATTTAGGATAATTTGGGCTCGTTTCACGCGACTTTCTAAGATTGTATTATGGTACGATCTTCTTTAATAGTAGGGGTTTGTGAATGATAGTCTATTATTATTTGCTCAGGCACACACGAGGACCTTCAGGAGGATCCCACAGTGAACGCCTAAAGCTCCGAGGGACATTTCTTCCTCATTACTTATATTGGTGAGTGTCAAGTGTATGAATACTTGATACAAATTTAATTGTTATGATTGTTTGGAGATTCTGAAAATAGAGGCGAGCGTGTATTTTACCGCACTCGTTCTTATTTGAAATAAATGACTCGTGATTCAAATGTACTAAATGACTTATGAATGACTTAATTGAATGAAATGAGATGATTGAATGATTGAATGAAATGAAATGGTATGCTATGGCTGCATACGTCGTTGGAGTGAATCTCCTCGACTCTCAAATGAAAATGGGGGACGCCCAAACTCATAGGCCGACCTTGGACTCGAGCCGGCATGGGCTTGGTAGGGATTCTTGGTGAGCCATGAGATAAATAAACTCGAGCTAATGAGAGGTCTTGCTTGGCATACTCGTGGAGTATCGCCTTATAAATGTCTTGCGGGCCCGGGAGGTGCACGGTGGACGGAGGGAAGTAAGTGGTGATCTACGGAAGGAAAATACCGACCTGGTTGACGGAGTGTCATCGCGGGAAGGTATACGAATGACATTGGCAAAGCAAGTGGAACTTAGCTCCTGAGAGCTACTATATCCTTGAATTGTTTCTGTTTACTTTTCCCACTCGAATTGTTATTTATTACAATATTGTTGCTTTACTTGTTAAATTGGAGTTGTTACTTGAACAATGTGCTTGCATGTGTGTTCTTGGCCTCACGAGCGTTTTGCTCACCCTGTAGACTTGTTTTTCTTAACAGGATTTGGGCTTGGACTGAGATTTCGGAGGAATTTCTCTTTTGTATACTCTTGTAATAGGGTTCCAACTCTTTTGTCTAGACTTTTGGGATATTGTATATTTTTGGGCTGTATTATGGAAACCCGATGTAAGGATTGGATGATTGTTATATTTCGTTAAGCTTGAACGCTTCCACACTAATTATATTTATCTTTTCTGGTTGTTGACTTCTAGCACCGCTATAAGCTTGAATGGTGATTGCTTGAGTCCTGGTGAGAGTTGGGCAGGCGTCCCGCGGATACCCTTTGGTTCGCCTTAGGGAGAAGTGGGGGCGTCACAAAGTTGGTAAGCTAATAGCATAATTGGGTGGTTGAAACTTCTGTCCAGAAGGCTTTCTTTGTTACAGCATGCCCACGCCTCATATTGAGAAGTCTATCTAGTTGATCAAAAACTTCCTTCGATACAGTGTGCCCATGCCTTATATCGGGGAGTCTTCTGCCTGAAATGAATTTTAGCCTTTTTTTAATTTTTACACTAGATTTTCTTTTGTTTTGTAAACTGATGTAACCTATAAATGGGCATACCTTAGCATTTCTTTAACAACCTTTTGTCATTTTTATCAAACTTTATTGGGTTACACCATTAAAATCGAGAATTTTCTCTCATTTTTCGAATCGTTGATTCGGATTCAGGAAATTGTTAAAGTAACTTTTAATAAAAGTCAGAGAACCAGGTTTTGTGGCTAGATGCAAAAGTTCATGATGTTATTTAGGCCCTACAAAATTTGTGGTAGATCATTGGTCTATTATTTCATGTTTGTGTTGGAATTCCCTATAGAACTTGAGGGCGAGTTCTTATTAAGTGGGGTAGTCTAATACAGAATGAGGAACCCCTAGTTCCTCAACCGATCATTCTATATCCATAGGGCTACCTAAAAGTTAATTAGAGCCAAATAATTGGATAGTCGTAGAATTTTTATTGGTATTTTTATTTGCATTTAGTTGAAATTGTTATTATTGTTCTTAGTGGAATAGTGTCAACGGAGAAAGGGTTGAGAATAATTTCTGGAGCAAGAATGATCGCATGATGGGTTGCAAGAAGTTGGTAAGCTAATAGCATAATCAGGTAGTTGAAACTACTATCTAGAAGATTTTCATTGTTACAATGTGCCGACGCCTCATGTCAAGAAGTTTGTCCAATTGATCAGAAGACTTCCTTCGGTACAGCGTGCCCATGCCTTATATCAAGAAGTCTTCTACCTGAAATGAAGTTCAACACTTTTTTTAAATTTTTACGCTATTTTTTCTTATTTTGTTTTGGAAAACTAATATAGCCTATAAATAGGCATATCTTAGACTTTCTTTAGCAACCTTTTATCACTTTTATCAAACTTTGTTTGATTTCACTAATAAAATTGAGAGTTTTATGTCATTTTTCAAATCTTTGATTCGAATTCAAGAAATTGTTCGAGTGATTTTTTTCTTTGGATTACACTTTTCGTATCAAGTGGTATCAGAGCAGGCCGAGTTTGCTCTATCTTCCCCTCTTGGATTATGCTTCCCAGGTAGAGTTCAACTCTACAACCATAGAACTCGAGGAGTTAGATGAATTCCACGATTTGGAGGTCGATGAATTGTTTATGGATTACTCACCAGCAATTCCACAGGCAAATGGCAATTCAGAGAATGCAGTGATTTTCTTGGGTCAAGAAAATATTATTTTTGGTGAGGAATTTATTTTTAAGAAATCTTTATTTATTTATAATTTCCACACCAAGGCTAGGCAAGTGGAGTACCATATCATCTAGGAAAAATTCATCAAATACTGACAAAAGAAGATGACAAAATAGTTGGGTTCGAGATCTTCTCTAGATTCTCTAATGTTCATGGCCAGATGCAAAAGTTCGTGATGTTATTTAGGCCCTATAGAATTCGTGGGGTGGATCATCAGCTTTTTATCCCGTGTCTGTGTTGGAATTCCATGTAAAATGCAAGGGAGATTTCTTGTTAAGAGGGGGAGTTTGATACAAATCATGAAACCTTGACCAATGTACCTGGCAGCTCGGATTGTTTGTTGACCATAATTTATGAATTCAGTTAACATAGGAAACATATCGTGAATATGTATAAATAAAAAGATTTTATGCTTGTTTCTTTCTCTTGTTTGAGACAGGTCGTGAATTGAATGTAGAATATTGTAGTATTTTACAATGAAAGAAGTTGGGACGAAGTTGTTAATAATAGATTACCTAGAGAAATAGGTAAAAGAAATTTCCACCCAAGATTTAATAGTTCATCCATTCTCAGCCTTGGTAAAGTCCATCTTGTTGCAATAGGAATGAACAAGAACAAATAAGTTTTAGCTAATGTAATAAAGATACCAATTACTGGGCCAAAAACTTTACCCGCTTTATTTATGTCAAATATCTCAGAAACGAATATGTACGGAATAGAAAGATTCCAGCCTCCCAAGTAAAGAACTATTACAAATAATGAAGAAACCAATAGATTTAGATACGAAGCAACGTAAAATAAACCAAATTTGATACCTGAATATTCAGTTTGGTAACCCGCTACTAATTCTTCTTCGGCTTCTGGTAAATCAAAAGGCAATCTCTCACACTCGGCTAAAGAAGAAATTAGAAAAATGATAAATCCTATAGGTTGACGCCATAAATTCCATCCCCAAAAACCATATTTTGACTGCGCTTCAACTATATCAACTGTACTTGAACTGTTAGATAATCATAGTCGATGATAACATCGCTGTTCCCATCACTATTACAGAACCGTACGTGAGATTTTCACCTCATACGGCTCCTCAAAGATCACAAATAAATCTAAGGGCATTTCACTATTATTTATCTTGATATTTTGTAAGATAGTTATCCTATAAGTTTGTGAATTAGATCGATGGAATTCTGTTTGCTATATTTTATTTTTAAAATCAAAAAGTGCTTCTGAATTCATCTTATCTTTTAATTATATAATATAAGAATTTTTTTCTTTGTTGATCAATAACTTAATCCTTGAATAAAAGACCTTTTATAACATATAGTACATAGATATTTCAACCTATTATTTTCAATTACGAAAAAGAATTAGACCCTGCTTTATGATTCATGAATCATGAAAAGAGTTCTATTTTTCTAACT